>NW_021834214.1:15000-35000 GCF_006345805.1 Octopus sinensis
ATTTCACCATATATTATATATATATATATAATATATATATATATTATATATATATATACGTGTGTGTGTGTGTGCATGTAAGTATATGTATATATGTGTGAGCTTGTATGTATGATGTATGAGCGCCTATGGCTTCAGGTTGTTAATTCTGGTAAAATTCTGGTAAAATTACAGGTGATAAATTGTACTGCTTGTAATTTCTCATTTAGATTTATAGTGACAAAATTATGACTGGAGATTTGGTTGCAACTATACCAATAAGATTGCCGATATCGGGCATTTTCCTCACACATTCGTGCATGTGCGTGATCTGATTAATATTTTGAGAAACGAGATCCACACACACACACATATATATATATATATATATATAATATATATATATATATATATATATATAGTGTCACCTATTATTACGTGGACTATTTTAACGATTGGAATTATTCTCTTCGTATATTTCCCCTGATCTGATAATATAGAATGAGTCCATTCGCCATCTTACAACTATGGATTTCCTGTATCATGTAAGACACCGAAGCCTAAGAATTAATTGTTGCAAACACTGTAGAAATATTTTGCATTGATATATAGTATTGTACATTTGAATACTATTGATGCTTCGATGATAACATGATCACAGATTTAAGCTATACAGTTGTGTGATATGATTACTCTCTGATCATCCAGATCAAGTTGATTATGACATTTTATTTTCACGTCTCATATTTATTACTTTCGTCTATATCTGCACCAATGAAATAATGTGACTAAGAATTGTATTTAATTCTTCTGGTAGTAATCAACATGTGTCATATTATATTGCAAAGTGAGTAAAGTTGACTGTAAAGTTAAATTATTATAATTATTATCTTATAATTTACAAGAAACTGAAGTGGTGTGAGTCCATTTTCTACTGCGTGTATATATTTCTTTACTACCCACAAGGGGTTAAACACAGAGGGGACAAACAAGGACAGACAAACGGATTTAGTCGATTACATCGACCCAAGTGCGTAACTGGTACTTAATTTATCGACCCCGAAAGGCAAAGTCGACTTCGGCGGAATTTGAACTCAGAACGTAACGGCAGACGAAATACGGCTACGCATTTCGCCCAGCGTACTAACGTTTCTGCGTGTATATGCATATATGTGAGGCAAATTTACCACACCTTTACTTTTGATTAAGTAATAAGAGCTTTTATAAAAATAAATAAATAAATACGCCCTTTTAAAGCCTAGCCAGGCTCTTGGACCCGGCTTCCTGGTTTCTATGGCGTATGTGTTCCCCAGCTGGACGGGACGCCAGTCCATCGCAGCGTTACTCATTTATGTCAGCTGAGTGGACTGGAGCAACGTGAAATGAAGTCTTTATTCAAGAACACAACGCGTCGCCCGGTTCAGGAATCGAAACCTCAATCATGATGCTGACATCCTAACCACTAAGCCATGCGCCTCCACAAAGAGCTTTTATACTAGAGATACAAAGGAAAATATTTTTAACAGTACCATTCGAGACAGACCTATAAATAATGGTGCGTTAAGTGATGGCAGTGTTTTACATCTGCCTTACTCGATTCTGCTGAACAGTCTGCACAGATCTGTTTATGGTGATGACTTGTTTGTCCTGCGTATAAGCTCATTCCTCTCAACTCAACTTTGCTTGACAAAATTCAAAGAATTGACACACGCCAGGTATGGAGGCCATAGTAGAAAAGAACAAAGTCAGATGAAATGATCTCCTCCATAAGATATCGTCCTGCACGGTCGGGGAATCGAAGTCACAATCTGTAAACAGTAGGCTACGGGCACTCGCAATAGCGATAAGAATATTCATTTACAAAAGTACCTACACGGAAATCATCAAATGCTTTACCTGGTATCATTATTAACTTTCTATAAGGTGCGCCTAATGTAGAAACGAATATTAACTTTGTATAAGATGGTTAGCTAGCAGAATCGTTAGCACGCCGGAGGAAATTATTTGTGGCATTTCGTCCGTCTTTACTTTCTGGGTCCGAATCTCCCGGAGGTAGAACTTGCCTTTCATCCTTTCGGGGTCGATAAAATATATAACAGTTGAATAATGGGCTCAATGTACTCGAGTTATACGTTCCTCCAAAACCTGCCGAAGTTTGAAACTAATATTAGGTTTTTTATAACAAGTCGAGGTGTCAGAATCATTATCCTCACCGGGAAAATGTTTTATAGTATTGCTTTCGACTCTACATTGATTTCCAATACCACCGGGGTATACTTTACATTTCACCATTAGCGACAACGTAACTGACTTATCCTCCCCCGCGAAATTGCTGGCTTAGTGACAAAATGTTAAGTCAATATTAACCTTCTAGGAATATGAACACGAAGATTGTTCAAAATAAGTAGCAATAAACATTTTCTAGGACAAGCGAATCAGTTAATTAATTATATGGAAATGAAAGTACTAGATTCCGTAATGCTTGTAATTTCAATGCAAATGAGATAAAAATAATGTGTCTATGACAAATATAATTTACGGTAATAACATAAATTGAGAAAACTCAAACATTATACATTTCATAAAATAATACACCTTTCAGAAAAACTAATATATATCAGAGACTATTTCATCATTTATCACAAAGGATTGAAGTATAGCTTACTGGGGATGTGAAACATTTAAATACACGTTGATTGTGAAAAACACATAGCTTTAGTGTTGTTTTAAGTGCCCAATTATACTGTCAAGAAATGAATTCTGAGAGACGACATATTTTCTGATATGGATGCAAATATCGTTGGAAAGAAACGCTTAATTTGATTTTGGTGTAAGGGAAACTAGAATTAAAAGTGGAATATAAATATATTAGAGGCAAAATGAAAAGTATTATTAAGTTAAAAGAATATATAGTGAGAAAATTATACATAATGAAGATAACGAATGAAAATTGAAGGGAAATTATATTTGCATATGATATATATGCACACAAGAACACATCTGCATACAAATATATACGTGTGTGCGTGTGTTTATATATGCATATGTAAGTATATATATATACATAAATATATACATATATATATTTATACATAAATATATACATATATATATTTATACATAAATATATACATATATATATTTATACATAAATATATACATATATATATTTATACATAAATATATACATATATATATATTTATACATAAATATAAATATATATATATTTATACATAAATATAAATATACATAATATAAATATATATATACATAATATAAATATATATATACATAAATATAAATATATATATACATAAATATAAATATATATATACATAAATATAAATATATATATACATAAATATATATATATATATACATAAATATATATATATATATACATAAATATATATATATATATATACATAAATATATATATATATACATAAATATATATATACATAAATATATATATATATATACATAAATATATATATATATATATACATAAATATATATATATTACACATACATATATATATATACACATAAATATATATATATATACACATAAATATATATATATACATAAATATATATACATAAATATATACATATACATAAATATATATATATATACATAAATATATATACATAAATATATATACATAAATATATATATATATATGTATATACACATATATACACGTAAATATAAAAGGGAACCAGTATGTGGTTCACCCTCATTTTGATTTGATATATATATATATAGGCGTAGGAGTGGCTGTGTGGTAAGTACCTTGCTCCCGAACCACATGGTTCCGGGTTCAGTCGCAATGCCTGACACCTTGGAATAGGTGTCTTCTACTATAGCCTCGGGCCAACTAAAGCCTTGTGTGTGGATTTGGTAGACGGAAACTGAAAGAAGTCGTCGCATATATGTGTATATATATATATATATATATATATATTGTAGATATACAGTAAAGAATTATTAATGTATATGACCTGCCTCTAGACGGAAACTGAAAGAAGCCGTTGCATATAAGTGTATATATATATATATATTATATCATAGATATACAGTAAAGAATTATTAATTTATATGACCTGCCTATTTCAGTTTCCGTCTACCAAATCTAGTCAAAAAGTCTTTGGTCAGCCCGAGGCTATAGTACAAGAAACCTGCCAAGTTCCCATGCATTCGTATTGAACCCGAAGCCATGTGGTTGGGAAGCAAGCTTCTAACCACACAGCCATTCCTGCGCCTATATGTATACATTGAAAATATGGTCCTCGTAACGAAAGAAAGAATAGAAAATACTTATGCACGACGTATATAGAATGACGCTCTTTAATATTTTGTGACTTTTACTTGATTTCTGGGCTTTTCTTTATATATATTTGTTTACTACCCACAAGTGTCTAAACACAGAGGGGACAAAGAAGGACAGACAAACGGATTAAGTCGATTACATCGACCCAGTGTGTAACTGGTACTTAATTTATCGACCCTGAAACGATGAAAGGTAAAGTCGACCTCGGCGGAATTTAAACTCAGAACGTAGCGGCAGCTTTTCTTTATATAGCCTTCCCGACAGACTATTAGATTGAATTAAATATGTACTATAAAAGCTGTCTGATAAAACGTTAACCTTATCAAAAGAAGAGAAACAAACTAAAGGTTTAAATCTTCAGTGTGTTATCGCATTTTTTTTATATCGTCGAGGAATCGAATTGAAATGGATTAGACATTTTTCATAAATTTAAGGGAGAATTACTTGAAATAGATTCAATGATTATAAATTCATTGGTTATGAATGTTGTTATACATTTACTTGGTCACTCGCACACAAATACGTGCAGTGATACAGACTTTATACTGCAATGTGAGAAGGCAATCGGCGTGTAAAATTTAAGAGAGTTTAATCCTCTGTGAATGCTGTTCCGAATCTTTTCCGGATGCCCATTGAGCAATGTGTTTAATTTTGCAAAGTGTATATAGTAACTCTCCATGACACAAAGTTTACAGGTCTTCTCATTTTTCACCTACGCTTCACTACATGGAAGTATTTACGTTTATATATTCGTGATTTATGTATATAGTACAACGTATATCAAGGGAAAGTTGTTTATTCGCTACTCTTGTGTTACTTAAAAGAATGTCTATCCAAAATACTATACTTCTTTAAATAGGTCCGAAGTCATACTAACGTAAAAATTGAGCCGTCGTGCGTGGTAATTAATCATTTGGGGGTAAACGAAAGGTCACTTTACAATTAGATCCTTCAGGACACCCTCTTTGATTCTGAAAAATAAATTTTATATATAGATCAATTTTGATGCGATAGCTTTATTATATAAGCAAGCTCGACGCTGAACTAGCATTGAGGTTGATTAGATCTATTGCTCTGACAATTTCCCAAGTCTGACGCACATTTTTCTCAAAATCATTAAGTGGGATCTGAACACATATATTAGCGTTCTATAGTGTATATTTCGACAGATGGATTTAGACTTTCTGATGTTCAGAAGAAAAAAATATTAAAAAAATAAACGCGTGTCTGACATCATGTATTTATCGACTCCAAAATATACAAATAAGTTGTAGTTAATCAGAGAAAAAAGGAACTGGACAAAATAATGCAAGTTATTTTGTCCCATATTGTGACTCCTATCATCAGTTCAATACTCTTAAGATTACTTGACTTGGCATTCAACATTTATTCACGGACGATTTCTCTTATAGCAAAGACGACATCATCACCTTAGAACGTCTACTAATCTTCTTCATGTATACAGTTTGTAATCAATAGAAAACATGTAGTAAAATTATCAATCGTATTGAAAATATTATATTCTCAGTAATTTAACCAACGATTAAGAAATATAACCGATATCATATAGATTATTACTGTTGTATGTACATTATACTCTCTATATAAAATAATCTTTTATAAACACCAAATCTAATTCCGGTTTGATGATCAATCGAGAGCAGCTGCTCTTTCCTTTCTGTACGGTTACGGACTCCGAAAAATGAAGAACATAAAGTGTCTTTCATGCTTTAAATTTATATCACAGCCAATATACACTGGCGAAAATAAATTTAAGATCATTGTCTGCATCATTCGAAAGAGAAATAAATTCTGCATAAGGTTTAAAAGATAAAAATAATTTGTATGGTGTTAGTAACAAAATATTTTGTAAGAAATAGAACTGTTATCATCGGTCTAAAATTTTATTTTTGCCAGTGTATATACAACAATATAATTATTGGTTTCCAATTTCGGCACTTGGCCAGCAATTTCGGTGGATGAGGTATGTCGATTACATCAACCTCAGTGCTCAACTGGTACATATTTTAATGATCCTGAACGATAAAATTTTAATTCAGAATGTAAAAATGGACGAAATACCTATTTCTTTATTACCCACAAGGGGCTAAACAGAGGGGGGACAAACAAGGACACACATAGGTATTAAGTCGATTACATTGACCTCAGTGCGTAACTGGTACTTAATTTGTCGACCCCGAAAGGATGAAAGGCAAAGTCGACCGCGGCGGAATTTGAACTCAGAACGTAACGGCATACGAAATACTGCTAAGCATTTCGCCCGGTGTGCTAACGTTTCTGCCAGCTCGCCGCTGTGAATGGACGAAATACCGCTGAGGACTTTGCACGGCGTGCTGACAATTCTAACGATTCACCACCTTAACAATTACATAAATATTGAGGACTGAAGTAGAGCGAAAATCTACAAGGTATCATTGGTCGAGATAATCATATTTAGATAACGAGTTGACAATATATGAGACAAACTTTTCATAGTACAACTCTTCTATCTATCGTATAAATAAATTATCATAGTAATTTACACAACCACAAAAGCAATAAAGTGGATACCAGCGACAAATTGATATGAAAGTGTTTCATACAAACTTTAATGTTAGTTGAATTCATGTGGGAAATATCAGGAAAAATTTAAAAAGGATTAAAGCTGACGGTTAACATAAGTGATATGAGTCGCAGCCCTATATATATATATATATATATATATTATATATATATTATATAATAATATAATAATAAATATTAGGGAATAAATCCAATTTACAGGGAAAAAATCAGATTTAGGATTAAATCCAATTTTATAGTAAAATATTATATAATATTAATTCGAGACAAAACCACTATTTTGCAAAACAAACGGAAAGACTTAATCAATACATAAAATTTTAATATAAAGTAAATTTATTTCTTTATATTAAAAATTTTTATGTATTGATTAAGTCTTTCCTTGTTTGTTTTGCAAAATAGTGGTTTTGTCTCGATTAATATTATATATATATATATATCTCTTCTCTCTATATATAAACGGCAGTTTGTCTGTGCGTGTTTCTGTGTGTCTGTTTGCTTGTACCCCACCCTGACCACGGCTTTCAACCGATTCTGATGAACTTGACCCACATATCCCAATGTCATAATTCAAAACTACGCGCAGCGAAAATTTTGAAAAGTTCCCCCAGTTCTGAACAAAATCGATAAATTCGACATGGGGTCGAGAACCAGAAACACAAACCGAAACTGTCTAGGGGACGCAACTCCACCTTTTTTACTCTCAAAAAATTTCCATCATTTTTTTTTCCATTTTTTTGCTATTTTTGGGCTATAACTCTCTAAAAATGCTTTATAGTTATTTCCCTTACAACCTGAGCAACGCCGGGCGATACTGCTAGTATATATATATATATATGATTTCTAACGATAAGCTGCATTCGATTCATGTATTTCTAGCGGTCAGAAAGTAATGCTGTTTCTATTTGCATTAATTCCTGAGTCATCTTCGTATATTCTGATATATACTAATTCATGATTTCGTGACACTTCAGATGGGTGCGATAAGGTTACGTTGAAATAATATATACGCAAGGAAGGAATTACACGCATCAAATATCTCGCACGCAGGAACACGCTCAAACACACACACAGACACACACAAACACACACATACACACTCACATATATTCATATGTATGCATATACATATATAGATATATGTGTAAATATAGTGAATATACGTGTGATTGTGTGTATATGTATATATGTATGTGTATGTATTTACATATGAAAGTAGGAGTGTAATTGCGACAGAGAGAGAGAGAGAGAGAGAGAGAGAGAGAAAGACTGACAGAAAGGCAGCAATGTATGTATACATTGAGAAAGAAGTTAATACGCTTGAAGCTGTATTATCATTAGTTAGGTAAAGTTTGTCGATATATACATCACGATATATTAGGAGATCTGATATTTATATATATATATATATATATATATATATATATATATCTATATCTCTTCTCTCTATATATAAACGGCAGTTTGTCTGTGCGTGTTTCTGTGTGTCTGTTTGCTTGTACCCTCACCCTGACCACGGCTTTCACCGATTCTGATGAAACTTGACACACACATAGCCCAATGTCATAATTCAAAACTAACGCAGCGAAAATTTTGAAAAGTTCCCCCAGTTCTGAACAAAATCGATAAATTCGACATGGGGTCGAGAACCAGAAACACAAACCGCAAACTGTCTAGGGGACGCAACTCCACCTTTTTTTACTCTCAAAAAATTACCATCATTTTTTTCCATTTTTTTGCTATTTTTGGGCTATAACTCTCTAAAAATGCTTTATAGTTATTTCCCTTACAAACCTGAGCAACGCCGGGCGATACTGCTAGTATATATATATATATATGATTTCTAACGATAAGCTGCATTCGATTCATGTATTTCTAGCGGTCAGAAAGTAATGCTGTTTCTATTTGCATTAATTCCTGAGTCATCTTCGTATATTCTGATATATACTAATTCATGATTTCGTGACACTTCAGATGGGTGCGATAAGGTTACGTTGAAATAAATATATACGCAAGGAAGGAATTACACGCATCAAATATCTCGCACGCAGGAACACGCTCAAACACACACACAGACACACACAAACACACACATACACACTCACATATATATTCATATGTATGCATATACATATATAGATATATGTGTAAATATAAGTGAATATACGTGTGATTGTGTGTATATGTATATATGTATGTGTATGTATTTACATATGAAAGTAGGAGTGTAATTGCGACAGAGAGAGAGAGAGAGAGAGAGAGAGAGAGAGAAAGACTGACAGAAAGGCAGCAATGTATGTATACATTGAGAAAGAAGTTAATACGCTTGAAGCTGTATTATCATTAGTTAGGTAAAGTTTGTCGATATATACATCACGATATATTAGGAGATCTGATATTTATATATATATATATATATATATATATATATATATATTATATATATATCTCGCAGCTCTGTTTTTTTCGTTCGAATCCAGATATTTTTTCACTGAATCATGGCAATATCTGCCTGCGCATTACGTCGTAAAATAAATTGGACCCCGCAAATGTATACAAAGGGCCACCATTTTCGTGTAACATCAACAATATTACCGTCCTAAATTATTAGGTGAGTGCCCCCCAAGAGCTGTTATTAAGAAAGAAGAAAGCAAAGGACCACTGATGCGGTCACATGATTGTGACGAAAGAACTCTGGCCGAAATAAGATTAAGATTAATGTAAAACATAAATAACTCTGAAGCAAACTAACACCAAATATATAGTGCCTGTATTTTTATTGGCTAAACTGGAAGAATCACCATTCCTAAATACAACAATTATATATCTTTATATATAAAATTGAAGTTGTGTGTGTGAGACTCTGTCTCCTCCGATTTAGATTCCTAACTACCCCCACATTTTGCGATGCAGTTTAACCAAAAGCGGGTATCTTATAGTCGTCATTCATATCGAGCCCTTCTGGGTATTAGCGCGCGTCTACGATGAGTCTACGAATTAAAAAAAAATTACCATCACTTTTCCGCATTTTTAATGATTTTTGCTCGGGTAATATAAGGGAAGTAACTCTCTAAAATGTTTATATAGTTATTTCCTTTACAAACCCGAGCAACGCCGGGCGATACTGCTAGTATATATATATATATACATTGCCTGTGAGATTGTTAGGCAGCTCAGTTTTATATATAAAAGACATTCATTGAGAAGAATTGTTTCAGAATATCATCGAGTTATGACGTTTGCATTTTCGTAATTTATGACCTGACGGCATATGACCTAATATAAGGAGAGTATAATGAAAATACGAGAGGAAGGACTAGAAATCTCCTTTCAAAACAGTATAAAGCTGCAAGAGTAACACAGCAAGTTACACACGTACGCGCATATACAACCACAGATAGCGAAACACGCAAAGACGCCCAAACACACATGTATACGTGCATGCAACTGTTTCTTGATATCTCTCACTTTCTTTCGTTAATTTGCAAGAATTCCATTAGTCAAATTGCCATGAAAAGTCCAAATATTCGTTGTTTTAAACAGTGTATCTTAACTAGATTCTTTATCGCTCAATCCATACTTGTCTGAAGACCTCTTATGCCACTTGCATCAGTAAATCCACGAACGTATCCACAATTTACTTTATTTTTTAAGTATATATTGTACATCAAGAGAAAGATAGCAGAAAACAAACAATTAGCATGAGAAGTTTCCTCCATCAAATTTCTGACACACCTTCACTATTCGATTTCCTGTTCCGAAAGTACAGTGTTAATTGAATGAATTCTATCATTCTCCATAGTTAACAACCCTTTATAAATAATTACATTGTTTCAATGACTTTGTCATTTTCTGTCTAATTTAGCCACCGAAAATACTAATGCAATAAACATTACCACTGTTTTCAGGCAACTCACTTTCATTGTAAACTCCAACAGCTAAACCAGCCATCATTAAAAAGTGTCTTATTTGAAAGTGTACTTAGCAGTAATATCTGACGATTATATCTCTTAATAACATGTAATTTCTTGGTGTCAAGAGCAAAATCTCTTGTAAATGTTTCCCAAATTGTTTACGATTATCGTATGCTTCAAAAGCAAGGAGAACAAATATTAAAAGCTGATACTTAGAAAAGTTTAATTGCAGATGCGGTGTCCAGCTTATTCCAATCGTCCAACATTTTATACACTCAACTCAATAAAAGACCATTTGTCTTGAAAAGGATACAAACGTACATTATTAGAATATTATTTTCATATCAAAATACAAATATTGGGTTGTACACAAAGTTCGTGCTGATCTTTAAAAGAAATAAAAATGTCAATAACTACTTCCCATTACATTTTTAATAAACCAAATATGAACCATGTTGTTGCACAATGCGTCTCCATCTTTCCTTAAACTTGAAAATACCCTCTTCCCAGAATTGAGGTGGTTTCTTGGCAAAGAATTCATGAAGGTATCTTTTTACGTCATCCAAGTTATTGAAATATTTTTACCATTAAGACTATTCTGCAGAGACCTGAATTAGTGGAAATCCGAAGGAGCAATATCTGGTGAATATGAAGGGTGGGGTAACAAATCCCAGCCGAGCTGCAGCAATTTTTGTCTGGTTCTCAAAGCATCAAGTGCCGAAAATGAACTTTCTTATTTTCCATTTTAAAGGGTTACAGAATTAACATAGATTATAGGAACATAAACCTTCTTCCACGAAAAGATAGCTTAAACTGTGCTCTAAATGGAGGTGTAATCAAATCCTATTTTATGGACTCAACCATGTTATAAAATAAGTCGAAAATTAAGCTACTATATATCGGCACGAACTTTCTGGACAAGCCAATATTATAAATTTTGCCGTAAGCATCGAGCATACAAAATCATTATAGTGTCGGAAAAAATTCCAGCTTTTTTGGTTTTAATTTCTGATATCAAATCCCATCAAATTCAGCTTCCTTTTATCCAGTCGGGGTCAATAACACAGAATACTAATTAGGAACTCGTGTTGAGGATATACGCTCAGTCGCTTTTTACATTCATTGGTCGTTTGCCTGAATTATAAACCATTATGCGATATCTTGCTGCGTTTTTACTAATATTCCAACTCAAATATAATGAATATATATTGTTTAGTTGCTTTTAAAAGTCGAAGTTGTTGCTGAACTTGCTACTGAATTCGTTCTCATTAAAGGAAACTAGAGTAAACTCGTTTCAGAAACTAAGTCGTTATCTGACTAGAATATTAACTACTATAGCTAGGCAATAATATTGTAAAGCGATTTAGGAAACAACATGTCAGTCATGAGACTCAAATTCATACATCACCCACGATAGCAGCAAATAGTCTAGGACAAAGAGAAAGAAAATAAAATCAATACGTAAATAAATTAATTATTGATTAATAACTAAAATGAGTCAGATATTTAGCCTGTACATTATTTTACAGTTTCGCTTGAGCTGGTGGGAATTTCGATTGTTCGATCGTAATCTGTCGGTGAATGACTCAGCTGGACATAAGCTGAAAGTTTTTCAAGCCTCAAAATTTAAGTTTGTAAATTTTGTAAATTTTGCGGTTGTAGTTGTTCTATGGTGGTCGGGGCAGGAAAAATATTGATAATGCTAAAATATTGATAATGCTAAAATATTGATAATGTGACGTGATGCAAACTAATACATGCTGGGCTTCTTCGTTAAAGATTTTTCTTGGAGAGTGGTTACGTTTCAACATACATTGTTGTTTGCCTCATACGAAAATTTCATTTGTCTACACGAATTCCATCTCACGTAACATACACACATATAATATATATATATATATATATATATATATATAGTAGCTACAAGCTACAGTAACATCCACCCTTAGTGGTTAGCCATATTTAGATGACAAATATATTTCACATTGTCGTGTAGTTACTGTCTATAACTCGTTCAGAGATTTGTTATTGCTTATATATATATATGTGTGTGTGTGTGTGGAGGCGCAATGGCCCAGTGGTTAAGGCAGCGGACTCGGGCGTTGTGTGTGTTTATTGAGCGAAAACACCTAAAAGCTCCACGAGGCTCCGGCAGGGGGTGGTGATTCCTGCTGTACTCTTTCACCACTCTTTCTCCCAGTCTTTCTTCTGTTGGCCTGCTCGCTTAGCCAGCAGGGGTGGCATCATTCGAAGGCTAAAACAATGCGAACGCATTGTGACCAGCGATGTGTAACAACATCTGATGGTCTGGTCGGTCACATGATGATGATGATATATATATATATATATATATATATATATATATATATATATAGTAGAAATATGTTACGAAAAGAAAATATAAAATACACGTGAAATGTAAGGGTAAAATATTAAAAATCAACGAAAATGAATATTGCAAATGAAAAAAGGCTATTTATGACAGGTAGTGACAAATATATACATTTAGGTTGACTGAGGAAGTAATATGAGTCATAAAGGTCATTATTATGAGATGATTATAAGATGATAATAAAGTAAGAGAACAAAACGAACCAATGATTTACGCGAAGGCTATTCATCGTTTTATATATATATAGGTTTATGCGTTTTATAATTAGTTATACTTTATAAAACCTGCTGAGAACTTCATAAAAATGATGGTAATGTCATGTTTAAAGCATGAATAAAATGTCGATCAAGATTAGGCGAAAATCCATTGAATATTGGTGAGCAGTGTTATGAACATTTAAACTTAAAAGACGAGAGAAGTTATGTAATAGGTTACATAATAGAAGATGATAGGTTACCTATTGTAATAGGTTGTGGAGG
This sequence comes from Octopus sinensis, assembly GCF_006345805.1. Taxonomy (NCBI): domain Eukaryota; kingdom Metazoa; phylum Mollusca; class Cephalopoda; order Octopoda; family Octopodidae; genus Octopus; species Octopus sinensis. The sequence continues at coordinate 28,686 of NW_021834214.1, forward strand.
CGCAATGGCACAGTGGTTATGGCAGCGGAATCACGGTCGGAGGATCGCGATTTCGATTCCCAGACCGGGCGTTGTGTGTGTTTATTGAGTGAAAACACCTAAAAGCTGTACGAGGATCCGGCAGGGTTGGTGGCAACCCTGTCGTCCTCTTTCGCCACATCTTTCTCTCACTCTCTCTTCCTGTTTCTTTAAGTAACGCTGCGATGGACTGCTGGGGGGGGGGGACATATGTCACAGAAACCGGGAAACTGGGCCCATGAGTCTCGTTATGCTTGATAAGGGCGATAAATTTAGGAAAATTGTAATAGGTTACAATATGTAGTGAGTACCGGGTCATATTCACTTTGCATGTATAGGCCTCTCAGAAATACGTTTATTTTGTATTTTTAAGAGATTCTCAATGTATCCAACTGAAAACTGGAAGTGCAGCGACGTCAGGTGAAAAATAATGCACAGGAGCAGCAATAATTTAATCGATAAATATGTACATTGTGATTTAATGTTGATATGCTTTCCACATAATCTAAGAATTCATAGAGACTGGAAATATAGCATCGCGTAATATGTAAGGACAAAGAATATCCGTTTGCATAGTCTGCATTTTATATAATATTTGAAATCTTAAATTTGCAAGGAAAATCTGTTAGGACCCTCTGGTTTGCGCTTCGAAAAGGTATAAGGCGGAGATATAAAATAACCGCTTGACCAAAATTTTAATAGTATATTATGAAGTTTTGAAAAGCGGCGAGGTGACAGAATAGTTAATATGGCAAACAAAATGATTTGCGATTTTTCTTCCGACATCTTAAGTTCAAATGCTAACGGGGTCGACTTCGCTTTTACTCCTTTTGAAGTCGTTAAAATTAACACCAATTGAACAGTGGAGTCGACTTGTGCGAAAACTTGAAACCAGTAATCCGAAATTTTCAACGGAAAGCTCAAAGATAACATTACGGGCAATTATCATTAAGGTGATTAACAGCGTAATGAGATATACAACCGGAGATATACAACAAACATGCGCATGATTAATACATTCATTTATATGTATGTGCGTATATATATATATTATATATATATATATATAGGCGCAGGAGTGACTGTGTGGTAAGTAGCTTGCTAACCAACCACATGGTTCCGGGTTCAGTCCCACTGCGTGGCATCTTGGACAAGTGTCTTCTGCTATAGCCCCGGGCCGACCAATGCCTTGTGAGTGGATTTGGTAGACGGAAACTGAAAGAAGCCTGTCGTACATATGTATATATATATATGTGCGTGTATGTTTGTGTGTCTGTGTTTGTCCCCCTAGCATTGCTTGACAACCGATGCTGGTGTGTTTATGTCCCTGTCACTTAGCGGTTCGGCAAAAGAGACCGATAGAATAAGTACTGGGCTTACAAAGAATAAGTCCCGGGGTCGAGTTGCTCGACTAAAGGCGGTGCTCCAGCATGGCCGCAGTCAAATGACTGAAACCAGTAAAACAGTAAAAGAGTATATGTATACGTATGTATATGTATGTATGTGTCGATGTGTGGCTATGTGTGTGTGTTAGCATATTTGTGTAAATGTGCATATACATATGTGCGAGTGTTTTTTTATGTATGTGTGTGTGTGTGTGAGTCTGTCTTTCTGTCAGTGTCCGTCCCCTGACATAATTTGAAAACCGTTGTTTGTATATTTCCGCGTAACATAGCGGTTTAGGAAAAAGAAACTAATAGAATATGTACAAAGCTTTAAAAAACAAGGACTTCTCCGACCCCTTAAAAATACAACATACACACACACTCTCACACACACAATTGTAAATAAATATCTACATATTAGAATATATATATATATATAATATATATATATATATTAGAAGAAATGAGGTAATCAGAAGATCGGATGGTTTATAGTTACAGATATTTATTTATATATTATATTTTATATATATATATATATCATATCACTTAGATCATTAGCGCTTTCTCCCATTTTAGTGGGGTTTTCAAATCCAACTAAGTTTTATTTGAAAACCCCACTAGAATGGGAGAAAGCGCTAGTGATCTAAGTGATATGATATATTATATATATAAATGTAATATATAAATAAATAAATATATATATTCTAATATGTAGATATTTATTTACAACTGTGTGTGTGTGTGTGTGTGTGGTGTGTGTGTGTGTGTGTGTGTGTGGTGTGTGTGGTGTAGGTGCTGTATGTGCTTTTAATTTGTACATGTGCATGAATATATCATAAGCAGTTATCTCAATTCTTAATATCTGAATAAATGTACACGCAGCGTGTAATAATGTTACTTGTGCAAAACTGGAGTTTCTATAAAAAAATTCTTCGCGTGCAAAAGGGAAACGAAAGCTTATGCAATTATATATTATTACAAAATAATATTATATAAGGATATAGGGACCATATTGATATTTTATTGATGCTACCTTATAATTAGTTCTAACTTGTTGAAAATATGTATTAAGTTGTGAATATTTATCGTTTTCAATTTGACAACTAATTTTAACCTTTGATCAATCTTCGAACAAACATCAAAAATGTGCGTGTTGCGATGACTAAGAATTATAAAATATCATATTTGTAGTTGCTCATATAACAAGCACAGGGATTCAAACAAACGCGTACATCCGGAAGAATATACAGAGTGAAACGCGTATATAATTAATAACGTGTGAGGTGAATTAAAATGAGTATTCTGAGGTTAATGTGATTATATACAATACGGGATTTTGTACACACGCACTCTCACATACATGGAATACACATACATATATATAATATTCATGTATATACGGAGTTAATTCTCTCTTCAAATACCTAGATTTTGATTTATATTTCTATCAATCGAATGATGTGTATATATATATATATATAATATATATATATATATATATATGCATATATATAAAAATATATATATAATTATATATATGTATATATATATATGTATGTATGTATATATATATATGAATGTATATATATATATGAATGTATATATATAAATGTTTATACTTATCCATATATGTTTATCTATCTATCTCCCTCTCTTCCCCACCTTTCTCTCTCTCTCATATATATATATATACGTATGTATGTATATATGCATAAGCGTCTGCCGAGATACATTTTACACTATGCAACAGGAAGGGTTACGTATGTATGTATTTAGAATACGGATTTCTCTCAAGCGGTTACAGTGGGAATTTAAGTTATTAGGCGGACAACTCTTACGGATAACACAAATCTCTCATTAAATGGAGATGTAAAAATTCACTTCATATTGGTAATTTATGAAGGTAGAATTATTTATGTGCAAGGACTCTTGGAAGTTTTGAAGTCTGAGGTTAAATTACTATTCACATGTAACGAGTTCACGAAGATGAAATACACATTCATATTAGGAGTAATTAGATGTTATGTTGATATGCATAAAAGGGCATACACACCAACACAAATATATATATATATATATATATACACAAACATATATATATATATACATATATATATACATATATATTATACACACATACACGTATATATATATATATATATATATATACACACACACACATACACGTATATATATATTATATACACACACACATACACGTATATATATATATATATATATATATATATATATATACACACACATACACGTATATATATATATATACACACACATACACGTATATATATATATATATATATACACACACACACATACACGTATATATATATATATACACACACACATACACGTATATATATATTATACAACACACATACACGTATATATATATATATATTATATATATCTATATATATATACACACAACACACATACACGTATATATATATATATATATACACACACACACATACACGTATATATATATACACACACACACATACACGTATATATAATATATATATATATATATACACACAACATACACGTATATATATATAATATATACACACACACATACACGTGTATATATATATATATATAAGGTAAGCAAACATTGGACAGAGATCGGGTAATGTTTGAGCCTCAAGGGTTCTTCAGAGTACAAATTTTAGGATACTAAGATGTGGGAAATTCAGTTAGAATAATAGAGTAGGGTAAATAAGCATAGATACATACATATCTTTATATATATATAACTGATAATGTGTGTCTGTCTGTCTATTTGTGTGTTTCCCCTAAAACCTGAGAACTACACAACCAATTTCATTCAAATTTTACACATGCCTTACTTAGGGTTTGGGGAGTGTCATGGGCGAAAAACATATTTATCTTTTTGCCTAGGGCAAGCCTATAGCAATATCATATCTTCTTCACTACGATTCCCTAAAACTTGAGAACTACACAACCAATTCCATTCAAATTTTACACATGCCTTACTTAGGGTTTGGGGAGTGTCATGGGCGAAAAACATATTTATCTTTTTGCCTAGGGCAAGCCTATAGCAATATCATATCTTCTTCACTACGATTCCCTAAAACTTGAGAACTACACAACCAATTCCATTCAAATTTTACACATGCCTTACTTAGGTTTTGGGGAGTGTCATGGGCGAAAAACATATTTATCTTTTTGCCTAGGGCAAGCCTATAGCAATATCATTTCTTCTTCACTACGATTCCCTAAAACTTGAGAACTACACAACCAATTCCATTCAAATTTTACACATGCCTTACTTAGGGTTTGGGGAGTGTCATGGGCGAAAAACATATTTATCTTTTTGCCTAGGGCAAGCCTATAGCAATATCATATCTTCTTCACTACGATTCCCTAAAACTTGAGAACTACACAACCAATTCCATTCAAATTTTACACATGCCTTACTTAGGGTTTGGGGAGTGTCATGGGCGAAAAACATATTTATCTTTTTGCCTAGGGCAAGCCTATAGCAATATCATATCTTCTTCACTACGATTCCCTAAAACTTGAGAACTACACAACCAATTCCATTCAAATTTTACACATGCCTTACTTAGGGTCCATGTAGTTTCATGGGCAAAAAAATATTCAACTTCTTGCCTAAAGCGAGCACATAGCAATATCATATCTTCTCCACTATTTCAGTATTACGTGTTAAAAGTGAAACAAAAACATTTCTCTATCTTACGTCAGATACTTTCACTTTAACAATAAAAATAATAATAACAATTGAATTATATGTAGTAAGTAATAATTAAAATCAAACTAAAGTATAATATTATCGTAACATAACAAAAGTAAAAATATAGCAATTGGTATAAAATTGCATCAATGACTTGAACTTGAATCAGTGGTTTCACATGAATGGAAATAAATAAAAAATAACATTTAAGTGAAGAAATGGAATAGTCCAGGTGGAGGTGTGCACGGCTTTTACATTAGATTATTTGCGAATTAGCTAGCATTAAGCATTCTATTGAGTACCGCTGTTAGTTTATTTCTGATCCATAAAGGCCTATAGCTTCAACAGAGTACTGCTTTTTGGTTTACCGTAAGGGTTGTTGTTATTATTTCTGTTTAACTATTGTTATCACGTTTGTTGGTTCCTCGTAAGGGAACCGTTGTTGTGTTGCATTTGTCAAATAGTTGTAAACCGTAACCCTCCCCGTTTGGGAGAAGGAGCTTTGGTTATTGTTTAAAAATTGAATTGTGTACCTGTTTAGGGAAATTGACAATATTTTCACCGTTTACACAGAAGTACTTTTGTAAAAATGTCTTCGAAAGAAGAAAGTCCAAAAATGAATTTCGGTGCAGCCGTCGGATTGTAGCCACACTTCTATACAAGAGGGGGGACACGATACAATTGATCGAAATTACAAGAGACGGGCTAACAATTCCAGTCTTTTATATATTTTGAGTATTGTTATACTAGCGATATCAAGATATAACTCTTTATTTTGTATTTTATGTGTAGATTTATATATATAGATGTACATGTAATATGTACACACATATATATACACATATATACATGCACTAGCACTATGACCCGGCAACGACGGGTCTTTAATGCTAGTATGTGTGTGTGTGTGTGTGTGTGTGTGTACGTATGTATATATATATCCATATATAACGCTTAAGTATATTGATATGTGTATAATTATATATAGGCGTAGGAGTGGCTGTGTGGTAAGTAGCTTGCTTACCAACCACATGGCTCCGGGTTCAGTCCTATTGCGTGGCACCTTGGGCAAATGTCTTCTACTATATCCTCGAGCCGACCAAAGCCTTGTGAGTGGATTTGGTAGACGGAAACTGAAAGAAGCTAATCCCATATATATATGTATGT
>NW_021834214.1:45000-51820 GCF_006345805.1 Octopus sinensis
TGTTCCGTTCTGTGTTTAGAGAACAGTGAAAATGAATAGGCGTGTATATTGATGTGTTATTCTGTATCTTATTCTTTCTCTTTCACTCATGTACTCTCTGCTTATTCATACATACATACACACACAAACACAAAAAACATACGTATTTTTAAGTATAGAATATCTATAGACATATCGATATATACAGGGGTTGGGAAAAATAATGGAAACACCATAGCATCATAAATTTGAAATATTTATAAAACTGCCAAAAGATTGTTTATTTTTGATTTTTTGTGTTACTTTACTTACTTTACTTACTTTTACTTGTTTCAGTCATTTGACTGTAGCCACGCTGGAGCACCGCCTTTAGTCGAGCAAATCGATCCCAGGACTTATTCTTTGTAAGCCCAGTACTTATTCTATCGGTCTCTATTTGCCGAACCGCTAAGTGACGGGGACGTAAACACACCAGCATCGGTTGTCAAGCAATGCTAGGGGGACAAACACAGACACACAAACACACACACACATATATATATATATATATACATATATACGACAGGCTTCTTTCAGTTTCCGTCTACCAAATCCACTCACAAGGCATTGGTCGGCCCGAGGCTATAGTAGAAGACACTTGCCCAAGGTTCCACGCAGTGGGACTGAACCCGGAACCATGTGGTTGGTTAGCAAGCTACTTACCACACAGCCACTCCTGCGCCTGTGTTATTAGTGTCGCTTAGTATGTTTTGCTAAAATTGCTGTTTCTGTTCATATATCATCAGAAAAGGTAATTAAAATTCATTAAAATGACAGATCTATCAGACTTTCAAATATGTCAAATAATTGGTGCTCGTATGTCAGGCGCTAACGTAACGACAACAACTAAAATGTCTGGTGTATCTAGGAGTACTGTCTCAAATGTAATGACAGCATTTGAGAAAGAGCGGAAACCTCCTCGTCGAAATATAACTCCGGGAGAAAGATAGGGATTATCACACAATAATCTCTATCTGAATTATTGTCGGATTATTACACAAATTGTTAGAAAGAATCGCAAATAACTGCAGAGCTTAATGACCACCTCGAGAACCCAGTTTCCACAAAAACTCTGTGTGTGTGTGCATGTATGTATGTGTGTGTGTGAATGTTTCTACATACAGTTCTTTATATATTGACTAATTCACAGTTTTTACACTCGCTTAACACACTTTGCTGCAAACGAGAATCTGCAGAATTACACCTCAACGCAACGCACCGGTGCCTGTAAGATAACCGCTTCACATATTTACCAATATCGATTACTTTTGTGTAGTTTAAACGTGCACATTGAGACGCACACATTCACCTTAATATGGACTCCATTAATGACACATGCATACAAAAACATATTCAAATTCAAGGCTTTGTTGTTCTTTCATTTAAAAGCTTTCTGAATCTTGCAAATACAGACATACATACGTGGGTTTCTCTATTGCAGTACGTTATACGTCATTTTCATCCCTTTCTTTGAGACTCAGACGATCAAACTGACGTCGACATATACATTTTCAAACGGACGCCATTTATGATACATGTAGATGCAAATACACTTGCGTCAGAAATTAATTAGCACTTCTCAAATTTCTACATTAAATAGGTTAAATCAATTAACCTATGAGCTGTTCAAAACGTCTTACGCGATGAGAAAACTTAGTATGGTGTGATTTCGGTCCTTGCGAGGCGCTACCTATATCTATTAAACAAAGGAAGATTTGTCTGCATCCGCATTCCAAGTTGTTGTTGCACTGCTATGTCAACATCATAAGGCTGTAGACTCTCAAACTGCTCTGCAAACAAAGTTACGTCATCGTTCTGCGCAACAGTGAACTCGCAACAAAGCAATAGTTTGAGATATGGCCACTAGGTGACAGCACATACCTTGAGTGAAGAGCAAATCAAGGGTGCTAATTAATTTCTGACGGTAGTGTATGTTCAGAGTGAAATCAAATCTATTCTTTGAGTATAAATTTCTCTTTCTCTTGCACATAGAAGCATACCTCTTTCACTTGTCTACGTCAAGGTTTTCTGTGTCAGCGTGTTAATCTTCATTTTCACCAGCGATTAATTATGAGACTAAGACAATCAGCAGACTAACACACACATAACGAGGAGGAGGAGGAGGAAAATACACCTATATGCTCGTATGCATGCAAACATCAGCATGTATACACACATACACATACACACACCTATACGCACATTTACACTAAAATGCAAAATTGCAAGGTGTTATTTCACGCTATATCCATGCGAGTATGTGTGTAATAATGTATGTGTGTATGTGTGTGTATGTGTGTGCCTGTGACTGTATGTGTGTGCGATGTATGATGTGTGCGTGTGTGTGACCACGTGTGTATATGTGTGCGCGCGTGTGTGTTGTGTGTGCGTGTCCACGTGACTGTTTGTGTGTGATGCACGTGATGTGTGAGATCGTGAGTGTATGTAAGTGTTTGTGTGTGTGCGAGCATGTGCGTGTGTGATGTATATAATGTGTATGTGCGTGTATTTGTGTGTAATGTCTGTGAATATATATATAATATATATATATATATATATATATATTAACAGGGGTTCAAATTATTCTCAATGAGGAAATATATATTTTTTTTCATTTAGAGATAAAAAAATATTTTTTATTTTAAATAACTATTACTTTATAACTTGGCTACACGTGTTTCATGAGGTACGTTTCCCAGTTCCTAACCCACTCCGTGTTTTGCTGGAACCTTTCTTAAAATGTAACCCCTATCATCAGGCCCTTATATATATATATATATATGCGTGTGGGTGTGTGTGTGTGTGTGTGTATATATATGTATATATACATATATATATATATATATGCACATATATACAAATATATATTCGTTTATATACTTATACATATATATACATATATATTCATATATATAGTCATGTATATATATATATATGTATATGTGTGTTGTGTGTGTGTTGTGTGGTGTGTGTTTGCTCGTGCATGTATGTGTATAAATTCTAAAACTTAACCACTAGTACTTGAACCTGAAGAGTCCACAGTTTAATGCACGAAAGTACTAGTTCAATCAGAATGGACATTTAATATTCCATCATTCCAGTATATTATATTATCTTATATTATATTATTATAAGATTGTAAATACATCGTGAACATCAAAGCTGGAATCTTTTTGAGTAATAACTTCTTCTATACATAATCATTCACAGACTTGTATATATATATATATATAATTGAAATATCTCGAAGCACTTTTCTGTTGCTGTGAGAGGAACTGTATTCGTCTTGAACCTATGATAATTGTAAAAAAGAAATTTAGAACTCACGAACTCTTTAACGATGCAGTCACGCCTGCGTCTAGAAAACAAATTTTATACAGATGAAATTTCATGAAAAATAAAATAAAAAAAGCATTTTCTCCATCAGACGGCATTTTTCAAAGTACTAAATGTAAGAGATAATACATATTTTCTGGCCTGGCATCCGAAGATATTATAAAAGAAAATTAATAATACCAGCGTTATTTTCCATTCTTTTGAAATTTTGTTTGGTACGATTGGAACTGTATGTAATATAGTACACAACCCTCCTTTCAATTGTTAGATTGGATTCAAAAGGGCAAATGTTAATATTTCTCATGGGTCTTAACTCGGTCCCCTCAATTTTATAAACGTTTTATTTTTGTTACTCTTTATTTGGTATTACATCCCCCAATAAAAAATAAATAATAAGAAGTGACATAATGAGCAATATATAACCTGAGACAAATTAACCCTTCGATATCTGATTAGAAATTAAGGGGAATTACAAAATTTTATGGTGATTGCTGTGAGGCGCAAGGCCCAGTTGTTAGGGCAGCTGGCTCGCGGTCGGAGGATAACGGTTTTGATTCCCAGACCGGGCGTTGTGTGTGTTTATTGAGCAAAAACACCTAAAAGCTCCAAGAGGGTTAGGGTTAGATCACCCAACAACCCCTTACTTTACATCGAAAGCTGAATATCTGTGCTGAAATAAGGAGGGGATATTTGTAAATTCATTAATTTTTCCGAGTAAATAATTTGCCGTAAAATCATGAATAGAGAACGGCGATGAAATCAATCTATGGGCGTAAATGAATCGTTACTCGTCTGGGGACTCGGAATAATAACCTCAGAGACAATAGGGAGTCAGAGTCCCTGGGGGAGTTTGTCATTGTTACAACATCATTATGACAACTGCTGCGAGTATGATTTGTAGCAGCAGTACTGTATACATGGATCTATCATGAGGTGCAGAGGGGAGATACGATGCATGGGAAAAAAGATTTCTCTTCATACCTATTTCTTTTACTACCCACAAGGGGCTAAAGACAGAGGGGACAAACAAGGACTGACAAACGGATAAAGTCGATTATATCGACCCCAGTGCGTAACTGGTATTTAATTTATCGACCTCGAAAGGATGAATGGCAAAGCCGACCTCGACGGAATTTGAACTCATGACGTAGCGACAGACGAAATACCGCTAAGCATTTCGCCCGGTGTGCTAACGTTTCTACCAGCTCGCCGACTTTCTCTTCCATCCCATATCAAAGAACTTATACTGGAGACACGGAAGCAGCCAATACACTGGAGACGACACTCTGACCTCACCTAATTGTCGACTTAACGCAGGGAGTAAAAGTTCATCATCATTGTTCGACCATGGTCGAGACAATGGTATTTACTTTGCTACGCCAGACTTCACGGTCTATCATAGCCTGTATAGCTGGAGATTACATCAGGATAGGAGAGTGTGCGCCTCCTTGTATCGTGAGCAGATGGCTTCTAGAGAAGAAGAGTAGAAATTACCTCGTTTTCAGCTCTACAACAATGTCCAGCAAACTGGACTCTTCTACCTTTCACAAGAGATGATACAGGTGGTAGTTTCCCATATATTTGTACTTTGGTTGGATGAAGCTTCCACGAGAGATTTTGAGCTCTCATAAGGAGGCGAGTGTAAGTTCCATCCAACCGCCTCTCAAGCTTCTTTGATAGCTCCCAGGTTTCTGAGCCATATGGTAGAATTGGTTCGACTGTAGAATTGGTTACTGACTATAAAAGTTACTGACTATAGCTAATCGCTGTAACACAAACAGCATTACGACAGTTCGTAAGTACCACTTGTGTGGCAGAGAGTGAGATTCGTGCATCGGAATATTCAACCACAGACAAGAGTGCTCAGCTGGGCGAAGAACTGGGGCATTCATTCATGGTCATTAATGACGTAGGCTCTTAGAATATTCTCTCTTTTTTTCTCTTTTACTTCTTTCAGTCATTTGACTGCGGCCATGCTGGAGCACCGCCTTTAGTCGAGCAACTCGACCCCGGACTTATTCTTTTGTAAGCACAGTACTTATTCTATCGGACTCTTTTGCCGAACCGCTAAGTGACGGGGACGTAAACACACCAGTATTGGTTGTTAAGCAATGCTAGGGGGACAAACACAGGCACACAAACATACACGCACACACACACACACATATATATTATATATATATATATATATATATATACGCTGGGCTTCTTTCAGTTTCCGTCTACCGAAACCACTCACAAGGCTTTGGTCGGCCCGAGGCTATAGTAGAAGACACTCGCCCAAGGTGCCACGCAGTGGGACTGAATCCGGAACCATGTGGTTCGTAAGCAAACTATTTACCGCACAGCCACTCCTGTATAAATATAGGATTTCTTCACAGTTTTCGTCTACCTAATTCATTCCCAAAGTGTTAAACATACAAGAACAAATATAGAAGACAAAGGAACAAGCTGCCCGAAAATAGAACTGGGGTAAAACCCACATTGGGAAGAAGTGGACAAATATAACAGAAACAACTGCGCATAATTTTCACTAGTATACAAGAAAAATATAGACGTATTATTTAGGCTGGAAATAATTTTCGTTATGTTTTATCTTTTAATACATTGCTATATAAACTTTATTCAAGTTTTCAAAGGAGAGATACAATTTAAACAATAGATCAAGAACTAAAAACGAGCAGGTGTCTATTATTTGTCTGCTGCTATATGGTTCCTCCCCTTGCAGTGAAATACACACCAATTTTCTATGCTAGTGATTGAGAATAGTTTGGGTGGAAATCCAATACAGGCTTCGAAGTCGTCTCAATTGTTTTTACAGTGTACCTGGCAGCATAAGGAATTGTTTATTTAATAGATACTACAAAACTTTTACAAGTTAGTGGTAGACAGTTGACGCCGATCAAATATATTTTCTGCGTATTAAGACGAAAATATCCGACTTGCATGTTGATTAATACACGAACATACACACACAGAGAGACACCCGCTTTCCCATATATATATACACGTAAAGATATACATAATCTTATCTATCTAGCTATCTACGTGTCTGTCTGTTTAGGAAAATTGATAGCAATTTGCCTATCATTTGCTCTATCTATATGTCTATTTATCTATCTACCCATCAATGTTTATATAAGTATATAAACACTTACTAAATTATATATATATATATATAATGACAAATAGCGTACAATTATGTATTTGTACTCATACATAAAAATGATAATTACTCACTCAGATATCTATATATCTATATATCTCTATATCTATATACTATAATCTATATATCTATATATCTATATCTATATATCTATATATCTATATCTATTATATCTATATCTATATATCTATATATCTATATCTATATATCTATATATCTATATCTATAATCTATATAATCTATATTCTATATCTATATATCTATCTATATCTATATATCTATATCTATATATCTATATCT
>NW_021834215.1:0-20000 GCF_006345805.1 Octopus sinensis
CTACGCTCTTCGACAGAAAGATACAAAGAAAAAAACAAGGAGAGAAAAAAATGAATATATATATATATATATATATATATATATATATAAAGGGAAAGTTTACGAAAATAAACAAAAGACGAAGGCAGGTGAGGACAAACAAACAAATGTATTAGTATAGCGCTCAGGAATAGAAAAAGTCTTTTACATTGAGCTACGCTCTTCGACAGAAAGATACACAGAAAAAGAACAGGATAGAACAAGGAGAGAAAAAAATGAATATATATAATATATATATATATCTATATATATATATATCGATATATATATATATATATATACATATATATATTATATAAGGGAAAGTTACGAAAAAAAACAAAAGACGAAGGCAGGTGGAGGACAAAAAAACAGATGTATTAGTATAGAGCTCAGGAAAGAAAAAGTCTTTTACGTTTCGAGCCTACGCACTTCTACAGAAAGATACACAGAAAAAAATGAATATATATATATATATATAAAGGGAAAGTTTACGAAAATAAACAAAAGACGATGGCAGGGGAGTACAAACAAACAAATGCATTAGTATAGCGCTCAGGAATAGAAAAAGTCTTTTACATTTTGAGCCTACGCTCTTCGACAGAAAGATACACAGAAAAAAACAAGGGAGAAAAAAATGAATATATTATATATATTATATATATATATATATATATATATATATATTATATATATACATATATATATATATAAAGGGAAAGTTTACGAAAAAAAACAAAAGACGAAGGCAGGTGGAGGACAAACAAACAGATGTATTAGTATAGAGCTCAGGAATAGAAAAAGTCTTTTACGTTTCGAGCCTACGCACTTCTACAGAAAGATACACAGAAAAAAATGAATATAGATATAATATATATAAAGGGAAAGTTTACGAAAATAAACAAAAGACGATGGCAGTGGGTAAAACAAACAATGCATTAGTATAGCGCTCAGGAATAGAAAAAGTCTTTTACATTTTGAGCCTACGCTCTTCGACAGAAAGATACACAGAAAAAAACAAGGAGAGAAAAAAATGGAATATATATATATATATATATATATATATAGATATATATATATATATATATATAACGGGAAGCTTTATGAAAATAAACAAAAGACGAAGGCAGGTGGAAAACAAACAAACAATTGTATTAGTATGGCGCTCAGGAAATATAAATAAAACAAGTCTTTAACGTTTCGAGCCTACGCTCTTCAACAGAAAGATACACAGAGAAAAAAAACACAGAAAGAAGGAGAGAAAAAAAATGCGTGCAGTAACTAACGAATCAACAGGAATAGAAAAAGTCTTTTACATTTTGAGCCTACGCTCTTCGACAGAAAGATACACAGAAAAAAACAAGGAGAGAAAAAAATGAATATATATATATATATATATATATATATATAAAGGGAAAGTTTACGAAAATAAACAAAAGACGATGGCAGGTGGAGTACAAACAAATGCATTAGTATAGCGCTCAGGAATTGAAAAAGTCTTTTATGTTTTGAGCCTACGCTCTTCGACAGAAAGATACACAGAAAAAAACAAGGAGAGAAAAAAATGCGTGTAGTAGCTAACGATCTATCATGGCGTCCGAGAGATGAGCAGTCAGACATACAGATGACAGGCAAACAGACAGATAGGTAGATAGATAAATAGATAGATAGATGGACTGATTGATTGATGGATAGATAGATAGATAGATAGATAGATAGATAGATAGATGATAGATAGATAGATAGATAGATAGATGGACTGATTGATTGATGGATGGATGGATAGATAGATAGATAGATAGATAGATAGATAAATAGATAGATGGACTGATTGATGGATGGATGGATAGATAGATGGATAGATAGATAGATAGATGGATGTGCAGATGGACAGGGAGACAGACAGTTAGACAGATAGATGGATTGATAATTAGATAGATAAATAGATAGATAGATAGATAGAGAGAGATACATACATAAATAGACAGCGAGATGGATTGGCAGATGAACAGACAGACACATAGATCACTAGACAGACCAACAGATCAAGAGAAAGATCAATAGACAGACAAACAGACAGACAGAAAGATAAGTTTTTTTATTGGCCACACAGAGCTGCACACAGATGGGACAAGTTACAAGGTAGAGCTTTTCTTTTGGGGGATGAAAAAAAAAAAGGTGGCGTAGGTTTTCGATCAAAAGGGATCGTAAAAGGGAAAAAGGAAAAAAAGAAACAAAAGAAAAGAAAAAAGAAAAAAGAAGAAAAAAGAGGAAAAAAGGGAAGAGGAAAAAAACCGATCAATATGGATTGATTGATAGAAAGACAGACCATTTGAGAGAGGAACAGACAGGTAGATAGGTGGATCAATAAAAAGATATATAGTGGGGACATTTACCATCAGATAATCTGTCATATCTGGCCTCCATTTGATGTTAGAGTGCAAAATCTCATTATTGAGACGGAACTGCATATCAACGTCTGTCCGATCAGTTTTGGCTTGAGATGCTTTCACTATGAACAGTTTATCACTCATCACATTTGCATCGATCAGGTACGACTTAGCAGGGTCTTCTGAAAGGTGATAATAATGGTAAAGACATAAAAGATATATATAAAAAGGGATATTTGTTCATCTTTATATATAAAAGTAAGGTTGTGTGCTGTCTGTCTCCTACGATTTAGATTCCTAACTACTCCCACATTTTGCGGTGCAGTTTAATCAAAACCGGATATCTTATAGTCGTGATTCATATCGAGCCCTTCTGGGTATTGGCGCGTGTCTACGATGAGTCCACGATTTAAAAAAAATTTTACCATCAATTTTTCCCATTTTTAATGCATTTTCGGCATATATAAGGGAAGTAATTCTCTAAAAATTTATTATTAAATCTCAGAACGTAAAAGGCTACAGTAACACCCACCCCTTTGTGGTTAGCCATATTGAGATGGCTATTATACTTTACATCTCTAAAAATGCTTATATAGTTATTTCCCTTACAAACCCGAGCAACGCCGGGCGATACTGCTAGTTTGTTATAAATCTTGAATTATGCTTGCACTGATGATTAAAATTATGAAATCACATGGACTGCAGCTAAATTCTGTTTTTAAATGACTTGCTTCGAGAGTTGCATTCGGTACGATGTGTTTATTTGTTTTGGTAGTTTTCACTTTATATAGCCACCACATGTGTTTTTCCACTAAAATATTTTTTACCCTATATCCATATCTATCTATCTATCTGTCTGTCTGTCTGTCTGTCTGTCTGTCTGTCTGTCTGTCTGTCTGTCTATCTATCTGTTTATCTATCCTATCTATCTATCTATCTATCTATCTATCTATCTATCTATCTATTTATCTATCTATCTATCTATTTATCTATCTATTTATCTATCTATCTATCTATCTGTTTATCTATCCTATCTATCTATCTATCTATCTATATATCTATCTATCTATCTATCTATCTATCTATCTATCTATCTATCTATCTATCTATCTGTCTATCTATCTGTTTATCTATCCTATCTATCTATCTATCTATCTATCTATCTATCTATATATCTATCTATCTATCTATCTATCTATCTATCTATCTATCTGTTTATCTATCCTATCTATCTATCTATCTATCTATCTATCTATCTATCTATCTATCTATCTATCTATCTATCTGTTTATCTATCCTATCCTATCTATCTATCTATCTATCTATCTATCTATCTATCTATCTATCTATCTATCTATCTATCTATCTATCTATCTATCTATCTATATATCTATATATATATATATATAATTAATCAATATAGGGTGGCAAAAAATTTCGCAGAATTTTTTTGCCACCAGCGGCCTAGTGGGAAAAAATTTAAATAGTCATAGACCATTTATAAATTCAACAGCAAAATCAAGGAACGGCCATAATAGGAACGGCCATTAATTAATTAATGTTGTTTTGCGGTTGAAGCCTTGGCTGTTATTTCTAGTGGGTGAATGGCCTATTATGGCCGTTCCTTGATTTTGCTATATATATATATATATATAGATAGATAGATAGATACATATAGATACACAAGACATGTTTCAGTTTTATTATGACTTTTTTTTTATTAAAGTATGTTATTTACCAAACTTGGTGAATAGGTCATTTGAGGGTGTATGGTGGGGGATGGGGTGGGGTTTGATGCTCAAGATGACTTTTGGTCGACATGGCTGTGGGAAAACAGAAGAGGAATTTCCTAAGAACGTACGACTTACGTTTGTCATAATCAATCTTCATTTTCATGCTCTTCCTCGAAGGGGAGATGATCATGTAGCTTTCCATGGTGCTCTGGTCCCCTTCTCTCTTAACGAACGAGAACTCGTAATCCTTGTCCATTCTTGTGTTGAAGATCCACCAGACATTCTTCAGCGGACTCCGCATCTGGAAGAAAAACAAAGTAAACGAGAATCAGTAAACGAGAGGCGCAAGAGTGGCTGTGTGGTAAGTAGCTTGCTTACCAACCACATGATTCCGGGTTCAGTCCCACTGCGTGGCACCTTGGGTAAGTGTCTTCTACTATAGCCCCAGGCTGACCAATGCCTTGTGAGTGGATTTGGTAGACGGAAACTGAAAGAAGCCTGTCGTATATATGTATATATATATATATATATATGTATGTGTGTGTGTGTTTGTGTGTCTGTGTTTGTCCCCCTAGCATTGCTTGACAACCGATGCTGGTGTGTTTACGTCCCCATCACTTAGCGGTTTGGCAAAAGAGACCGATAGAATAAGTACTGGGCTTACAAAAATAAGTCCTGGGTCGATTTGCTCGATTAAAGGCGGTGCTCCAGCACGGCTGCAGTCAAATGACTGAAACAAGTAAAAGAGTAAAAGAGGGTTGCCATCCTCCTCCTCCCCCCTTCCTCCTCCTCCTCCTCCTTTCCCCCTGCTCCCCTCCTCCTTTCTCCTCCTCCTCCCTTCCCCCTCCTCCTCCTCCGCTTCTGCATCATCGTCATCTTCATCATCATCATTGGCATCATCATTATCATCATCACCATTGTTGTCACCATCATCATCTTCAGCATCATCATCATCTCATCACTATCATCATCATTGTCATCATACTCATCATTGTCATCTTCTTTACTCACAAGTGGCCAAATTACTCACCAAGGTTAAAATCACATCTTACCAGGGATCAAATCTTTAATCATTAGGGTTAATCATTAGTCACCGGGGTTAATCATTAATCTCCAGGTGTCAAAATTGTACTCATCAAAAATCAAACATTACTCACCAAGGGTCAAACTATGTCTTACCAGTGATCAAATCATTAACCACTAGGATTAATCATTAATCACTGGGTTTAATCATTACTCACCAAGGGTCAAAACCATCAGGGATTAAACATTATTCACCTATGGTCAAAATTTGTCTTCCTAGAGATCATTCATTAATCACTGTGGTTAATCCTTAATCACTAGTATTAATCATTACTCAGCAGGGGTCAAAACCTTACTTGTCAGGGATCAGAAGTACTCAGAAAGTGTCAAAATCTTTCTTTCTAGGGATGAAATCATTAATCACAAGGGTTAATCATTAATCATATGAGTTACTCATTATTCATCAGAGTCCAAATATTACTCACCAGGGACCAAACATTAAACATCGTAATTCAAATGTCAAAACATCAATAATCAGAAATGAAAACATTAATCCCTTGCATCAATCATTACTCACCAACAGAGGTGGGAGTTAGTGACAAGCATTCATTACTCACCGTTATATTGAATTCCCGAGCCATAGGGTTGTAGTTGCCATTCAATGCAAACGTTCGCTCATCACCGCGGGCAGAGATGTATGAAAATTCAATCCCCAAGTTGGCTGGACTTAGGGCCCGTAGCTCCAGGTTCACACCATATTTGAGTAGGGGTCGATTGGCTGATACAAACAGCCGATATCCGCCACCATACCTGGTGTTCTCCCTCATAAGTCCAAACGCCATTTCTGCGGATTTCTTCGGATCGTGATCAATGTTGATAATGGATTTCACATAAAACAGCTTATCAGTACGGCCCCAGGTCACGTCGTTGGTCCACTGGATTATCTAGGGACCAGACAGAAGGAAAGAGAAAGAAAAAAATAGGATATATAATTTATATATAAAAGCGAGGTTGTGTGCTGTCTGTCTCCTACGATTTAGATTCCTAACTACTCCACCAGATCCTGTATTTTCTACCTTCCTTGGTCTCATTAGTGATGGACACTCAACCAATAGAGATAGCAGCAATCTGTCCCTACTAGAGATATCTTTATATATAAAAGTAAGGTTGTGTGTCTGTCTACTCCGATTTAGATTCCTAACTACTCCCACATTTTGCGATGCAGTTTAACCAAAACCGGGTATCTTATAGTCGTGATTCATATCGAGCCCTTCTGGGTATTAGCGCGCGTCTATGATGAGTCTACGATTTTAAAAATAATTTACCATCATTTTCCCCCATTTTTAATGCATTTTTTTCGCTATTATATAAGGGAAGTAACTCTCTAAAAATGTATTATTAAATCTCAGAACGTAAAAAGCTACATTACCCCCCCCCCCTTGTGGTTAGCCATATTGAGATGGCTATTATACTTTACATCTCTAAAAATGCTTATATAGTTATTTCCCTTACAAACCCGAGCAACGCCGGGCGATACTGCTAGTAATATATATAGGTATATATGTATGTATGTGTGTGTTGTGGGTATTGTGTGTGTGTATGTGTGTGTGTGTGTGTGTCTGCGTTTGCCATATTCTGAACGCCTTACTTCCCTGGGCATGGATACATTGAAACTCCGACGTCTGGTAGCTGACTTGGCAGACACCCATAAAATTATCAACCATCTTACAAACAATAACTCTGAGCACCTTTTCGAACTCCAACCGTCTAACACCCGGACATATTTACAAGTCAGAAAAAGAAAACAGCACAGCTCCCATGACTTTCGGAAACATTTTTTCACGCTGAGAGTTGCTGAAGCATGGAACAGACTGCCGGCATCAGTTGTTAGTTATTGGAGCACTGCATCCTTCAAAACTTCCATGCTTCCTGAGATTCACACCAACACTACACCTGATTTTCTCCCCTCCATACACACACAAGCATGTATCTGACTCATACACTGTTCACTCCCCAGACATTTGTACATTACTGCATATGCAGACACCCATAAAATTATCAACCATCTTACAAACAATAACTCTGAGCACCTTTTCAAACTCCACCCGTCTAACACCCGTGGATATGTTTACAAAGTCAGAAAACAGCACAGCTCCCATGACTTTAGGAAACATTTTTTCACGCTGAGAGTTGCTGAAGCATGGAACAGACTGCCGGCATCAGTTGTTAGTTATTGGAGCACTGCATCCTTCAAAACTTCCATGCTTCCTGAGATTCACCACACTACACCTGATTTTTCCCCTCCATACACACACAAGCATGTATCTGACTCATACACTGTTCAAACCCAGACATTTGTACATTACTGCATATGCAGACACCCATAAAATTATCAACCATCTTACAAACAATAACTCTGAGCACCTTTTCAAACTCCACCCGTCTAACACCCGTGGATATGTTTACAAAGTCAGAAAACAGCACAGCTCCCATGACTTTAGGAAACATTTTTTCACGCTGAGAGTTGCTGAAGCATGGAACAGACTGCCGGCATCAGTTGTTAGTTATTGGAGCACTGCATCCTTCAAAACTTCCATGCTTCCTGAGATTCACCAACACTACACCTGATTTTCTCCCCTCCATACACACACAAGCATGTATCTGACTCATACACTGTTCACTTCCCAGACATTTGTACATTACTGCATATGCAGACACCCATAAAATTATCAACCATCTTACAAACAATAACTCTGAGCACCTTTTCAAACTCCACCCGTCTAACACCCGTGGATATGTTTACAAAGTCAGAAAACAGCACAGCTCCCATGACTTTAGGAAACATTTTTTCACGCTGAGAGTTGCTGAAGCATGGAACAGACTGCCGGCATCAGTTGTTAGTTGTTAGAGCACTGCATCCTTCAAAACTTCCATGCTTCCTGAGATTCGCCAACACTACACCTGATTTTCTCCCCTCCATACACACGCAAGCATGTATCTGACTCATACACTGTTCACTTTCCAGACATTTGTACATTACTGCATGTACTTTATATGCACTTTCTGACAAGTTGTGGTGCACCTGAGCACTGTATACAATAATTTCATTATTATTATTATTATTATTTTATTATTATATATATATATTTATTTATAAAAATTTTTTGCGTAATGAGATAAAAAACCAAGGCTGTGTAGATATTAGAACATTTATAGATAGAAGGTCTTACAGCTGTTTCCAGGATATTTATTAATTATATCCCTTCATCGGAGGGATGTGTGTGTATATGTGTGTGTGTATATATATATGTATATATATATATATATATATGTGTGTGTTTGTATATGTATATATACATGTGTGTGTATATATGTCTAATAAATTGTATTTAAGACAAACCTCTGCTGATGATTTATAGATGTCTATGTAAGTAAAATTACATATTACATTAGTAATGAAACAATTGTTCAGGGTCAATCTATTTATTTGTTATGTTTCACTTTCCTTCCGTTAAATATAATGTTATTTCTACTTGGAAACATCTTTTCTGTCGCTATACTAACGGAGCTATTTTTAGCACTAGAGCTATCCACATAGTGGTAACTCTCTAATAATTTATGTATAAATTTGTATTATCTCCCTAGTTTTTTGTGCTAAGCCACTTGGTGTTAAATTAATGGTATTATTAAATTAATATCAATTTTTCACCCTCATTTATAAATTTATATATATATATACACAAAAATAAGCAACAAGAATGAATCCGGTAATTTTGTACAATTGTTTCATACTACAACATTTTATTAAAAGCTGTAAATATTACAGCAGATTTACAGCTTTTAATAAAAGGTTGTAGTGCAAAACAATTGTACCAAATTACCGGAGTCATTCTTGTTGCTTATTTTTTATTATAATCACCCCGCATATTTTTATGGGTAACACCATAAAAAATTCTGGTGCATCTAAATTAAGTGCCATATTCATTTGAATCTAAATTGTTGCTGAACTTATATATATATATATATATATATATAGCACCGCCTCGTCTGGCTTCCGTGCCGATGGCACATAAAATACACCAATCTGACCGTGGCCGTTGCCAGCCTCGCCTGGCACCTGTGCAGGTGGCACGTAAAAAGCACCCACTACACTCACGGAGTGGTTGGCGTTAGGAAGGGCATCCAGCTGTAGAAACACTGCCAGATAAGACTGGAGCCTGGTGCAGCCTTCTGGCTTCCCAGATCCCCGGTCGAACCGTCCAACCCATGCTAGCAGGGAGAACGGACGTTAAACGATGATGATGATGATGATGACACACACACACAAACACATATATACACACACACACAAACACACATATATATATTATCCTTTGTGCTTGACCCTTCTCTTTGTGTTTTCAACAACTAGCCACAAGGCTTTTCTCTCTCCACTTTGGAGAGAGGGTATTAGCCAGAGTGGGATGCTAGTGGTGGTGGCGGTAGTGGTGGAAGTGGTGGTGGTGGGGGTTGTGAAAGTGGTGATGGTAGTAGCGGGGATAGTGGTGGTAGCAGTGGTGGTGATGGTGGTGGTGATGGTGGTGGTGATGGTGGCAGTGTTGGTGAAGATAATAGTGGTGATAGTGATGGTAGTAGTGTTGGTGTTAGTAGCGGTGGTGGTTGTGTTGGTAACAGGACAGATTTGCTTCAAATAAAACCCAAAGAATCACCTCACCTTTTTCGCTGGCATAAGATTGATCGCAACATCCGAACTAAAAGAACCGTCACGCTTCATGGTATGAATAGTCAGCATCAATTTCTTGTTGTCGTCTCGATCCGCATCCCATAGGAAGGCCACCATAAACGGTCGCGTTGTCTTGGTGTCATCGAAGCCTACTACGAATTTCAAGATTCGCTGAGGATAGAAAATTTTGAGGTAAACCTCCCGTCGGATGCCACCGATGGCAAAAGTGATCTTTTTGTCCTTTTCAATGTCCCAGTGGATGTTTGTCAGTATCTGTGCCATTTCTCTGGAAGTTTTCATTTCAACAGAGAAACCAAAACTGCGAGCAGGGTGGTTGATTGTCACTTCAAGCTTCTTCATGTTGTATTTATTGAGGAACTGAATATCAGCGACAAATTTACTGATTTTATCATCTTTGTCCCAGTTGCATTTGATTTTGGCAAGATACTTATCTTTTAGGGATTTCAACTCGATTTCATATTCCATTCTGTGGTAGACAAACGAAGCAGAAAAGCTGGAACTGACTTGTTTGAAGTTGGCGTCGAAAACTTTCCCAGGCATCACTTCCTCAGGGAGTTCCACATGGAGACTCCCAATCCTTTCAGGCATATCTGGATCAAGTCTTACCTTGAAGATGTACTTCTTCGATTTGTTCTCACGGGTCACGACCACGTCTGCCTTGTACATGGGTTGCAAGGCGGTGCTTATATCTATTGTGAACTCTGGGACATTGTTAGCATTTTTCACATTCAAACCAAGCAAACTGTTGTTATCGTTAACTTTCTTATGGAAATATTTCACTGTTCTTTTATTGCTCCATGGGGTTTTGACGATGAGTTTCAAATCGGTTGATTCGATGCTCATGTCATTGATCTCCACACTGATGTTGAAGTCGTAAGGAGTGTTTAACTTTATGATGAAAACTTCACGCTTGGCCATTATCTCAAAATTGATCTCCTTCACATCATATTTGAGGTTGACAGAAAACTGGGTAAACAGCTGATCCAGATAGTGCGTGAGTTTCACTTCTCCTGATCCGGTGACAGACAAAATATCAAAAGAACTGACAAGTGACATTTCCAAAAAGTTTCTGAAAGAGACCGATATATCTGTCTGTATAAAATGCTTACTATATGAGGCCCTGAATTTGAAATCCCCCTTTTTATTTTTGCCCATTCCACCACTAAAATTCACTTTGAATTCCTTAAACGGTGGTAAAGAGGCAGTGAATTTCATGTCAAATCGTAATTCCGCCTTCTGGAAAGTAATTACATAAGGAACATCGTTGTATATTAGTTTCATTTCTATGTCAATTTTATTTTTATAGTCGTGTTCCATATTCAATGAGAAGCTGTGACTTGGAGTTGGAGTGGAAACCGTAACAAGAAGATTCGTGAAATATTTCCCTTTAGTTATGAATTCATACTTCTCACCATCTACCTTAGCAAATGCTTCAATCTGCAAATGGTTTTTCTCTTTTGATTTAGAAAGTACTCTAGATGAGATCAAGTGTTGCAAACTAAAGCCAAATTGATCGAGTTCTGAGATCTGCTTTGTTGATCCTTTCACATGGATCATGAGGTCCCCAACAGGATCAAATTCATAGTTGCCAGATATGGATACCACATCGAACCCATTTCTGTTAACCTTGACACTCATAGATTTTTTAAACCAGTCACTACCTTCCAATGATGCCACAGTATTTATTTTGGTACCAAATATATTCATTTTGCTGGTTATCTTGTCAACGTCTTTCTTCTTTCGATAGACTAAATGCGTGAAGAAGTTATTCAGATATTGATGATTGGTGGTTATTTGCAACTTGGCATCTAATGATTTTGATGCTTCGAATTTCAAAGAACTTTCAATTGTTATATTTGCAACTGATTTATCAACTCTTCTCAGTAAAATTTCAGAATGAAGTGTTTTCCGTCTTGACAGCTTGACATCTGTAGTAATGGTGAGGACTTCCCCAGTGAACAAAGCCATTTCAGTCTTAAGAAAAACATCATCCTGTTTATGTTTGTACAACTGACTAAGAGAAACGATCAGTTTATCATTGTAATGGACACTAAATTTTCCATCTATGTTGTCTTTGACTCTGGTTAACACAAATTCAGTTTTTCCTTTGTGATGTTCCTTCTGCATTTTCATATCAAAATTTCCCTTTATTATAGTTTTGTCTGATTTTTTCACGACAGAATACATTGAGTTGAAAATATCTTTGTTGCCTACTGTTAACTGAGCTGTACCATTAGAAAAGAAATTAAAATTTCTCGGGTCATGAACTGCCCGAATATCCGATTGCATTCGAAAATTATTAGCGTTATACATAAAGTCAAACTGGAAGTTTTTCACAGTTTCTTTTTCCAGTGAAGTTTTGAGCCGAAAATTAACTTGTTTCGCTTTCATTTCAGCTAAAAACTTAAACATTTTCTTGTTATTAACCAGTTTATAATGAGCCAAAATCTTCTCTCCTTTCATGACTCGAGTCTCTGTGTACTCAGCATTTAATGTATTATAATACCATTTCCAAGTTGCCAAACTATAGAAGTCTTTGAATTTCATTTCATATTTCATTGCAAATGAATCATGCATATAAGTGACAGTGCAACTGTAGGTAATATGTTCGAAACCCTCCCAAGGCAGGAACAATTCGAGTGTTGCCACAGCAGAAGTGCTACCACTTGTCTTGAACAAAGAACGGTTAATCTTCACCTTTACTTCCTTTGATGGAGCCCAGCCAACCAAAAAGCTAGCATCGACGGATTCGTGTTTCAAAGAAATATCTCCATCGAAAGCATAACTATGCTGATCCTTTGATATTGCACCTGCCTCTGCCATAAAGGCACCACCAAGCTTGTAACGTGTCTCAGCGAAAGCAACGGAACAGTCAAGTTTAATCTGCTTCCGATTCGGCAATAACAGGCTGTTCTTTATGGAAATCACTCCACCCTCATTCTGCATGTACTTAGTTTCGAAGTTAACCTCTTTTCCGTCAAACCAGTTCACGGACAACGTGTTCTCGTAGTTACGAAGATGTTCTTTCTTCAATTGGTTACTGATGGTCATTTTCTGCTTCAGATGTGTCACCTCTAAAACTGTTTTACAACCTTTCATTCCTCCGATTCCGCCGTACTTTTTGGCGTCTCCTTCTCTCTGAACATTGTGCTTGAAGTTCAGCTTGATGCTTTTGCTGCTGGCGTACATAATCTTCATCGTGCTGGCTATGTTGTTCAGAAGAAAATTGTCTTGGTGGTTGTGATCTAGATCCAACTCAAAATCGAGATCCTTTAAAATTAAGAACAAAAAAGTATTATTAACATAATAATAATAATAATAATAATAATAATAATAATAATAATAATAATAATACTGGTGCCTTAAAAAAAAAAATTTTTTTTAATTAAAAAAATAAAAATCAAGATCCTTTAGAATTAAAAACAAAAAAGTATTATTAACATAATAATAATAATAATAATACTGTTGCCTTAGAAAAAAAAAATTAAAAAAATAAAAATCAAGATCCTTTAAAAATAAAGAACCAAAAAGTATTATTAACATACTAATAATAATAATAATAATAATAATAATAATAATAATAATTAGAGATAGACATACAAGAAACAGGCACAGAAAAAGCTAAGCGCATGAAAACCCGTGCAAAATCTGCGGCCTTAGATATTCTGAATGATAAATGGCAAGAAAAATCTCTCTATGGCAAATACCCAAAGAGAGCGAATAATGCAGATGTTGACAAAGCCCTGATCCATCAATGGCTAATGGCCTCTGGCTTAAAATCTGAAACAGAGGGGTTTATCATAGCAGCTCAAGATCAATGCCTACCAACAAGAAACTACCAGGCCAACATATTAAAGATCAGAAGCAGTCCAACGTGTCGTGTATGCCAGCAACAAAATGAAACCATTGACCATGTGGTCTCCAAGTGCAGTCTTCTAGCGCCTACAGAGTATCTCAACAGACACGATAGAGCTGCACAATATATTCACTGGGTAATTTGCAAAAACCTGGACTTGCCCCATTATAAAAACTGATGGGAACACAATCCACCCCCAGTGCTTGAAAATGACCACATCTCACTCCTTTGGAACTTTGCCATTCAAACTGACAGAAAGATAGATGCAAATAGGCCAGACATCATATTGAAAGACTTCAGACAAAAATCATGCCTCCTCATTGATATGACTGTCCCAACCAACATAAATGTATCTGTCAAGACCTATCAAAAACTGAGCAAGTATAAAGATCTTGAAATAGAAATCAGCAAAATGTGGAACCTCAAGACTAAAACAATACCTGTTGTCATAGGTGCCCTGGAAATGATAGCAAAAGGGGCTGATTGCTACCTAACTCAGATACCAGGAAACCCCAAAATGGCAGAAATTCAAAAGATAGTGCTCTTGGGAACTGCCCATATTCTACACAAAATACTTTCTATGTAATCTCAAGTTTTAAAACAAACATGATTTTTTTATGGTTTTTTAAACATTCACTAGTACAACACTAAGTACAAAACCAAATATATGACACCCTAGGCATAACACCAACATGAATTTCTAACTTGTTGTCTCTTGAGATCTCTGGGTGAGGTTTGGAGCCAACTTGTACAAATATAAAGCAAAAGTCAAACATAGAATAATAATAATAATAATGATAATAATAATAATAATAATAGTAACTAATAATAATACTGATAATAATAATAATAATAATAATTATAATAATAATAATAATAATAATAATCCTTTCTACTATAGGCACAAGCCCCTAGATTTGTGGGGTGAGGACTAGTTGATTACATCGACCTCACTGTTTCACTGGTCCTTAATTTATTAACTTGAAAGGATGAAAGGCTCGCCACCATCATGTGATATACAATCCAATACCCACAGTAGCAAAGGCAAAAAAGGATACATAAAAATAAAAAAAAAAACTTGGCTGTGTGGTAAGTAGCCAGTTTACCAAACACATAGTTCCAGGTTCAGTCCCACTGCGTGACACCTTGGGCAAGTGTCTTCTACTATAGCCTCGGGGCGACCAAAGCCTTGTGAGTGGATTTGGTAGACAGAAACTGAAAGAAGCCCGTCGTATATATGTATGTATATATATATATATATATATATATATATATGTGTGTGTGTGTGTGTGTGTTTTTATGTTTGTGTTTGTCTCCCCAACATCGCTTCACAACCGATGCTGGTGTATTTATGTCCCCGTCACTTAGCGGTTCGGCAAAAAAGACCGATAGAATAAGTACTGGGCTTACATAAGAATAAGTCCCGGGGTCGAGTTGCTCGATTAAAGGCGGTGCTCCAGCATGGCCGCAGTCAAATGACTGAAACAAGTAAAATTTTTTTAAAAATTTAAATAAATAAAAACTTACCCTTTTTTCGTCTTTAATTTTCATATAATAATTAAGGGTCTTTTCTTTGCTAGCAAAGTCATGATTGACAATAACCTGTGTCTGTAGAATTTCTGGGTTCTTTTTCCCAAGATGTATGTCCATTGCTGTTTCAATGCGTTTGCTATTTCTGTTGAATTTACCAATAATGAGTACATTTCTTTTGGGACTCATTTGACTCGTAAAACTCCTACAACAGAGAAAGTTATTGGTGGTGGTCATGGTTGAGGTAGTGTTTAAAAAAAGAAGAGCATTAACACCAATGGAGAAGTTCTTAAGTAGATAGGGCCGAAAATGTCGCTAGAAGCTAGGATCACCAAGCATAGATTGGCATATTTCGGTCATATTATGCGGAGAGAATCCCTGGAGAAGGACATCATGCTTGGAATGGTCAGTGGGAAGAGAGGAAGAGGCCGACCAATGGAGAAGTTCTTAAGCAGATCAGGCCGAAAATGTCGCTAGAAGCTAGGATCACCAAGCATAGATTGGCATATTTCGGTCATATTATGCGGAGAAAATCCCTGGAGAAGGACATCATGCTTGGAATGGTCAGTGGCAAGAGAGGAAGAGGCTGACCAATGGAGAAGTTCTTAAGCAGATAAGGCCGAAAATGTCGCTAGAAGCTAGGATCACCAAGCATAGATTGGCATATTTTGGTCATATTATGCGGAGAAAATCCCTGGAGAAGGACATCATGCTTGGAATGGTCAGTGGCAAGAGAGGAAGAGGCCGACGAAGAACCCGCTGGCTTGACACCATCAAGAGTGATATCGGAATGAACATAGCCAATCTGAAAGAAGCAGCCCAGGACAGAACTGGACTGGAGGACACTGATCCAACGAGTGACCGAGAGTCGACTTCGACTGAGCGGATAGATGGATGAGATTAAAGATTAGCATTAGTATTAACTAGTATTCATTTTATTGGTCCTAAAAAGATGAAAGGCAAAGTTGACCGCCCTCAGCCGAATTTGAACTCAGAACATAAAGGCCAATGAAATGTTTTTTAAGCATTTTGCCTGACATGCTAAGGAATCTGCCAACTTACTGCTTTAGTAGCAATACTACTACAAAGCAGTGAGCTGGTAGAAATGTAGTAGTAAACGCTGGTAGTACTTATTTAATCGACCCCGAAAGGATGAAAGGCAAAGTCGACCTCGGCAGAATTTGAACTCAGAACGTAACGGCAGAAGAAATACCTATTTCTTTACTACCCACAAGGGGCTAAACACAGAGGGGACAAACAAGGACAGACAAACGGATTAAGTCAATTACATCGCCCTCAGTGCATAACTGGTACTTATTTAATCGACCCCGAAAACTAAAAGAAGAAAATTAAAAAAATATCCCATAGATTAGGCACAGGAGTGGCTGTGTGGTAAGTAGCTTGCTAACCAACCACATGGTTCCGGGTTCAGTCCCACTGCATGGCATTTTGGGCAAGTGTCTTCTGCTATAGCCTCGGGCCGACCAAAGCCTTGTGAGTGGATTTGGTAGACGGAAACTGAAAGAAGCCTGTCGTATATATGTATATATATATATATATATGCGTGTGTGTGCTTGTGTGTCTGTGTTTGTCCCCCTAGCATTGCTTGACAACCGATGCTGGTGTGTTTATGTCCCCGTCACTTAGCGGTTCGACAAAAGAGACCGATAGAATAAGTACTGGGCTTACAAAAGAATAAGTCTCGGGGTCGATTTGCTCGACTAAAAGGCGGTGCTCCAGCAAGGCCACAGTCAAAGGACTGAAACAAGTAAAAGAGTATAGATTGACCATGTATCACATGGAATCTAGGGTTGCTCTCGTTGGAAAGTTTTGCATCAAAGATAAGCTGGAGACCCTGTAAAGGTTCAAAGGGGGTCAAGGGTTGCCCTTTCCTCTTGACTAAAAGTTAAAAGAAAAAAAAAGACAAACGACAATAAGAAACTCACAAATTGGCTCTGTATCTCATGGCATCAGGGTTGCTCTCGTCCCGAAGCTTTGCATCGAAGGTGACCTTGTCCTTGTGTTTGTATAGCACGTAGTTGCATTCTAAGTGTGCACCAAAGTATGCACTTTTGAGTTGCACGTTGCCCTTGCCTTTCAGTGTCAGCTTTGGAGATTTGAGGTTAAACTTGAGGATGTTCTCCATTTTCTTCTTGTTGAAGATTGCCAGAGCTGAAAGAAAAGTGGAAAAAGAGAAAACGGAGGTGATGAGGCAAAGTGCAATACAGGTGCAATACAGGTGCAATACAGGTGAAGTCAACTCCCCAAGTCATACAGACCCGTAGATTAATTGCTAATAATTTTCTCATTGATGATGTGGGGACAAACACAGATACACACATACATATATATATATATACTAGCAGTATCGCCCGGCGTTGCTCGGGTTTGTAAGGGAAATAACTATAAAGCATTTTTAGAGAGTTATAGCCAAAAAATAGCAAAAAAAATGGGGGGAAAATGATGGTAAATTTTTTTTTTGAGAGTTAAAAAGGTCGAGTTGCGTCCCCTAGACGGTCTGTGGTTTGTGCTTCTGATTCTCGACCCCATGTCGAATTTATTGATTTTTTTTCAGAACTGGGGGAACTTTTCAAAATTTTCGCTGCATTAGTTTTGAATTATGACATTAGGCTATGTGTGTGTCAAGTTTCATCAGAATCGGTTGAAAGCCATGGTCAGGGTGAGGGTACAACCTGACAGACACACAGACACACACACACAGACAAACTGCCGTTTATATATAGAGAGAGATATAATTATAAATGGAGGGAAATACGAATTCACTTCTCTATATAAATGTGGATATGCTGATTTGCTTCTGTATGTTCCGATGTCGCTTGGTCGGAAATATAAGGGGTAAGATTTCCTAGCATTTCTAGATTTATTTATCGGAATATTATGTCGATGAAGGAAATGAATCTTATGATTCTAATCCAGAAACGTGCGTCCATAATTGACCGAGGACTGTTTGATTTCATTATTTTTCTTCTTTTCTTGCCATATGTGAGTTATAAATATTGTTGTCTGTGGAGACATATTTTTGTAGTAAAAGGGAATAGCAGTCCTCTGGCTGCTATTTCTAAAATTTTCAGTATGTGGTCAAGTAACTTGTTGCAAAGACCCTTATTGTTATAATTATATAAACTTTTACCGAATATGGTCCTTTTCCATACCGAAGTGCTACAAGGTGAAATTTGTTGATTTTATTAAATTATTTATAATTCCCCCTTTATCTGTATATATATATATATACTCTTTTACTCTTTTAGTTGTTTCAGTCATTTGACTGCGGCCATGCTGGAGCACCGCCTTTAGTCGAGCAAATCGACCCCGGGACTTATTCTTTGTAAGCCCAGTACTTATTCTATCGGTCTCTTTTGCCGAACCGCTAAGTGACGGGGACGTAAACACACTAGCATCGGTTGTCAAGCAATGCTAGAGGGACAAACACAGACACACAAACATATACACACACACATACATATATATATATATATATATATATATACATATATGCGACAGGCTTCTTTCAGTTTCCGTCTACCAAATCCACTCACAAGGCTTTGGTCGGCCCGAGGCTATAGCAGAAGACACTTGCCCAAGATGCCACGCAGTGGGACTGAACCCAGAACCATGTCGTTGGTAGGCAAGCTACTTACCACACAGCCACTCCTGCGCCTATATATATTGTTGTACAAAAAATGGAACTACTTACCAGACGCTTGAACTTTGCTCGTGAAGACATTTTCAACTCCAAATACAAAACCCATTTTCACTCCAGGATTGTAGGTTACTTGTGAGCTCAGTTTGATGGGTTCTCTGGATGGAAGCATGATGCCCACCCGTCCTGAATATACGGTCCCTCGTCCTTTTGGCGTTGCAGCAAAATTCGTGTCGGCTGAGTATCGTTTCTCATTTAGACGTAAGCTAATGAACGATCTG
Organism: Octopus sinensis; assembly: GCF_006345805.1. Classification (NCBI taxonomy): domain Eukaryota; kingdom Metazoa; phylum Mollusca; class Cephalopoda; order Octopoda; family Octopodidae; genus Octopus; species Octopus sinensis. The sequence goes on from NW_021834215.1 coordinate 19,237, forward strand.
TAATTCTTCTTGACTCTTTCAGCGGAAACTGCAAGAGGAAAGTAAAAATGGATACACAACTTATAAATTCGGCCAATATTTACAAAAGTGGTAGCTAAATATCTAATGATCGGATTGTGAAATATATAAACGTGTTTGTGTGTGTGTGTGTGTGTGTGTGCGTGTGTGTATAGATGTATACATTCATACATGCTTGCATAAGTTCATGCATGCATACGCAGACACACACCACACACACACACACACTTACTTACATACATACAATCATATATATGCCTGCCGACATATATATGCACACACACACACACATACACACAAACACACACACACAAACACACACACATACACACACAACACACATACACACACATATATGCCAGCATGGAAAGTGGACATTAAATGAAGATGATGATGATGATGATATATATATACACTCATCTATTTAATATATATATATTATATTATATATATATAAATAGATGAGTGTATTTTTACCTTGTTAGCAATTAACACGGAAAAAAAAAAATAAATAGTTACCAGGGCAGCAAAAATCTCACTTTTTTCACTTTCCTGAGGAGAAGATTGCATTGTTTATACCATTTATTCTTTTGAATAGTATCAGTGGAATTTTTGAAACATGTGTCGAAAGTAAAAATATTTGATTACACCTGCGTTAACTCCATTTTTTATTCATATATATATATATATATAATATATATATATATATATATATATATAATATATATGTGATCTCTTAAGCACCA
>NW_021834215.1:27500-35000 GCF_006345805.1 Octopus sinensis
TGGTGGTGATCCCTGCTGTACTCTTTCACCACAACTTTCTCTCACTCTTACTTCCTGTATTTCAAAGGGCCGGCCTTGTCACTCTCTGTGTCACACTGAATATCCCCGAGAACTACGTTAAGGGTACACGTGTCTGTGGAGTGCTCAGCCACTTACACGTTAATTTCACAAGCAGGCTGTTCCATTGATCAGATCAACCGGAACCCTCATCGTCGTAACCGACGAAGTGCATCCATCCATCCATTTGATCTAAATGTTTATTTGCAACACTGCTTTCACACGTCTGCTGTGATATTTTGTTTAACTGGGGCTGACTTTGCACGTGATCAGCTCATGTTTGCTGACTGATTTAGTCTGCTAATTAGGTCTCTTCATGCCATGACTGGAGCTGGTAAGGCCAAGGGCCGTGGCAAACTCCATTGCCTGTTTTGGCATGGTTTCTATGGCTGTATGCCCTCCTTGATGCCAACCAATGTGCTGGGTGCATTAACCGCTGCTGGTGTGTTTACGTCCCTGTAACTTAACGGTTCGGCAACAGAGACCGATAGAATAAGTCCTGGGGGTCGATTTGCTCGACTAAAGGCGGTGCTCCAGCATAGCCGCAGTCAAATGACTGAAACAAGTAAAAGAGACGATAGAATAAGTACTAGGCTTACAAAGAATAAGTCCCGGGGTCGAGTTGCTCGACTAAAGGCGGTGCTCCAGCATGGCCGCAGTCAAATGACTGAAACAAGTAAAAGAGACCGATAGAATAAGTACTAGGCTTACAAAGAATAAGTCCAGGGGTCGAGTTGCTCGACTAAAAGGCGGTGCTCCAGCATGGCCGCAGTCAAATGACTGAAACAAGTAAAAGAGACCGATAGAATAAGTACTAGGCTTACAAAGAATAAGTCCTGGGGTCGAGTTGCTCGACTAAAGGCGGTGCTCCAGCATGGCCACAGTCAAATGGCTGAAACAAATATATCTATATATATAAAACTGTAGTTGTGTGAGTGTCTGTCCCCTTCGATTTAGATTCCTAACTACTCCCACATTTTGCGATGCAGTTTAACCAAATTCGGGTATCTTATAGTTGTGATTCATATCGAGCCCGTCTGGCTATTAGCGCACGTCTACGATGAGTCTACGATTTTAAAAATAATTTAACATCATTTTTTATTCCATTTTAATGCATAATTTTTCGTGTGTCGATGGCGGCGGAGTTGGCGTCCATGGTCACACCTGCACCTGTGTTGCTTCTTCTCCCCCTTCTTCCCTCCCTCGTGAAGCTGTGGGGAAGGGAGTGTAGGAAATCAACGTCGTAAGCGTTGTCAAGGAGACCAGCGTTCTTTTAGAACAACGACTTCATGGCTTGAAGACCCCAAAACAGAAATGGCTAAGAAAGCCTGAATTGGCATCTATAAGGGAAGTAACTCTCTAAAAATGCTTATATAGTTATTTCCCTTACAAACCCGAGCAACGCCGGGCAATACTGCTAGTAAAAGAATAAAAGAAAACAAGATCAAAGCAGAAATAAAAAGAACTTACACTTCAAGGAAACGTTCTGATTGAAAAAACCAAGTGCGGAAAGGTCCACATTTAGTTTCTTATCTTGGATCTTCTCAATCTTCCCTTCAGCAACCCATTGCTTCGATGGGGTATATATCTCAAATTTAGGAGTCCATTTCACCACTTGTTTGGCCCTGGTCTTCAGCATTGTCAATGAAGCTCCATACTTGTCGATTTTTTGGTTCTTATAATCCATTTGGAATTCACCAGAGAGTTGGAAATCTGGCATTGCTCCTGATTTGCCTGTTGAATAAAGAATATTTGGAAATGTTTTTAGAAGTTTTAAAAACAAAAATTTTTAATTTAGTTTAATAGCAATGGACGAAGTTCTGCCAATAACAGGTGTCCTGGAAGTTTTCTAATATTATGGTTTTTGGGTGCTATGTGTGTATGTATACTCTTTACTCTTTTACTTGTTTCAGTCATTTGACTGCGGCCATGCTGGAGCACCACCTTTAGTTGAGCAAATCGACCCCGGGACTTATTCTTTGTAAGCCCAGTACTTATTCTATCAGTCTCTTTTGCCGAACCGCTAAGTGACGGGGACGTAAACACACCAGCATCGGTTGTCAAGCAATGCTAAGGCGACAAACACAGACACACAAACATATACACACACACTTATATATATATATACATATATACGACAGGCTTCTTTCAGTTTCCGTCTACCAAATCCACTCACAAGGCATTGGTCGGCCCGAGGCTATAGTAGAAGACACTTGCCCAGGGTGCCACGCAGTGGGACTGAACCCGGAACCATGTGGTTGGTTAGCAAGCTACTTACCACACAGCCACTCCTGCGCCTATGTGTGTATATGTTTGTATGCTTCTATGTATGTATGATCGTTACCAGCGTCGCCTTACTGGCACTTGTGCCCGTGCTAGTAGGGTGCCAAAAGCACCATCTGAGTGTGATCGTTGCCACAACAGCCAACTGGCTTCCGTACCCGTGGCACATAAAAGAGCACCATTCGAGCATGATCGTTACCAACGTCGCTTCACTGGCACCTGTGCTGGTGGCACGTGTAAAAGGATTCAGGCGAGGTCATTGCAAGTACCATCTGACTGGCCCCCATGCCGGTGGCACGTAAAAAGCACCCATTACACTCTCGGAGTGGTTGGCATTAGGAAGGGCATCCAGCTGTAGAAACTCTGCCAGATCAAGATTGGAGCCTGGTGCAGCCATCTGGTTTGCCAGTCCTCAGTCAAAATCGTCCAACCCATGCTAGCATGGAAAGCGGACGTTAAACAGTGATGATGATGATGTATCTGTGTGTATGGTTGTATGCTTCTATGTATGTATGTATGTATGTATGTGTGCATGTATACTTGATGTATGTACATATGTAAGCATTTATGTATGCTTGTATGTATGAACCATCATCATCATCATCGTTTAACGTCCGCTTTCCATGCTAGCATGGGTTGGACGATTTTGACTGAGGGCTGGCGAACCAGATGGCGGTTGCACCAGGCTCCAATCTGATCTGGCAGAGTTTCCTCAGCTGGATGCCCTTCCTAATGCCAACCAATCCGAGAGTGTAGTGGACGCTTTTTACGTGCCACCGGCACGAGGCCCACTCAAGCGGTACTTGCAATGGCCACGCACAAATGGTGCTTTTTAGGTGCCGCCCACACAGGAGTCAGTCTAGCGGCACTGGCAACAACCTCGCTCATATGTGCATATGCTTGTATGCATGCATGTACGTATGTACGTGTGTGTGTATGTATGTATGTATGTATGTACGTATGTAAGCATGTATGTAAGCATGTATGTATGTATGTTTATATATATGCATGTTTGTATGTATTTATGTGTGTATACTCTTTTTCTCTTTTAACTCTTTTTTTCTTGTTTCAGTCATTTGACTGCGGCCATGCTGGAGCACCACCTTTAGTCGAGCAACTCGACTCCGGGACTTATTCTTTGTAAGCCCAGTACTTATTCTATCGGTCTCTTTTGCCGAACCGCTAAGTGACGGGGATGTAAACACACCAGCATCGGTTGTCAAGCAATGCTAGGGGGACAAACACAGACACCGAAGCACATACACACACACTTATATTATATATATATATATACATATATACAACAGGCTTCTTTCAGTTTCTGTCTACCAAATCCACTCACAAGGCATTGGTTGGCCCGGGGCTATAGCAGAAGACACTTGCCCAAGATACCACGCAGTGGGACTGAACCCGGAACCATGTGGTTGGTTAGCAAGCTACTTACCACACAGCCACTCCTGCGCCTATAAATGTATGCCATGTATGCTTGTATACATACATGTATGTATGTACGTATGTATGTATGTATCGCTCTCTTTTGCCAAACCGCTATGTTATACTATGTGGCACCTTCAACAAGTGTCTTTGGTGATAGCTCTAAATCTGAGGTTCTCAACAACTTCTAGAGAAAACAGCCAGGTTAGAGAAAGAAACCTGTTTCTTACAATACATACCAATACATACATCTAAAGCAGGGGATCTCAACCATTTTTTTTATCTCTGGACCCCTTTTAATCGACCCCAGGACTTATTCTTTGTAAGTCCTGGGGTCGATTTCCTTGACTAAAGGCAGTGCTCCAGCATGGCCGCAGTCAAATGATTGAAACAAGTAAAAGAGTAAAAGAACGATAATATTGGCTTCAAATTTTGGCACAAGGCCAGCAATTTTGAGGTGGGGCTAAGTCAATCACATCAGCCCCTGTGCATAACTGGTACTTGTTTTATTGACCCTGAAAGGATGAAAAGAATGTAAAGACAGCCAAAGGACCCCTAAATATTTCCCTGGTGAGCTAACGACTCTGCCAGCTCGTTACCTCAAAGACAAGAAAAATTTTAATTAAAAGGAATAAAGGAACAGACAATGGGATCGTGGATACAACAGAAAAGTTTCTACTGACCTGTAAATGTTAACTTTCTCCATGGGGAATCAATTTCAATGTGTGCATCAGTCTGGCCTATGTCCACCTCGGCTGATATTTTCCGGTTTGTTTTCGAGTCGGGGGTGTCAATGTGGAATCCGAACTTTTGTGCCTGATGTAAACAGTGAGAGAAAGAGTGAGTGAGTGAGGAAGGGAGGAAGGAAGGGAGGAGAAAGAGAGATTGAGAGAGTGAGGAAGGAAAGAAGGAAGGGAGAGAGTGAGGAAGGAAGGAAGGAGAAAGAGAGAGAGTGAGTGAGGAAGAGAAGAAGGAAGGAAGGCGAAAGAGAGAGAGAGTGAGGAAGGGAGGGAGGAGAAAGAGAGAGAGTGAGTGAATGAGGAAGGAAGGAAGGAGAAAGAGAGAGAGTGAGTGAATGAGGAAGGAAGGAAAGAGAAAGAGAGAGTGAGTGAGTGAGGAAGGGAGGAAGGAAGGAAGGAGAAAGAGAGAGTGAGTGAGGAAGGAAAGAAGGAAGGAAGGAAGGAGAAAGAGAGAGAGAGAGTGAGGAAGGAAGGAAAGAGAAAGAGAGAGAGAGTGAGGAAGGAAAGAAGGAAGGAGAAAGAGAGAAAGAGAGAGAGAGAGAGAGAAAAGATAATTATTGCAATTAGAGAGTAGCACCAAACTCTGATGAGGATGAATGCTGAATTAAACAGTCATAACGTGAGTCAAATATCAACATTGTCATCGTCATCATCATCATCACCACCACAACCATCATTATTATCATAACTATCATCATCATCATCATTATCATCATCTTCATCTTCATTCTATCCTTCTTCCTCCTCCCCCACCTCATTGTTAGCATCATCATCATCATCACCATCACACTCATCACCGTTATCACCATTACAATCATCATCATCGTCGTTGTCGTCGTCATCATCGTCATCGTTGTCATAGTCATCCTCTTTCTCCTCCTCCTCCTCATCAAAAAATGCGTGTAGGAGCTCATACATACATACTTACAAGCATACATGCATACATACAAGTATACACACACACTTGTATAATACTTACATACACACATACATACTACATACATACATACATGCATACATACATACATGCATACATACATACAAGCATACATACATACATACATACATACATACATACATACATACATACATACATACATACATACATACAAGCATACATGCATACATGCATACATACAAGTATACACACACATACATACATACTTACATACATACACACATAAATACAAGCGTACACACACACGCACACACGCACTTCTGCACACACACATGATGGGCTTCTCCACAGTTTCCATCGCCCAAATTCATTCCCATGACACCGGTCAGCTTCAAACTATAAAAACAAAGACACTCGTCGTCATCATCGTCATCGTTTTCATAGTCATCCTCTTTCTCCTCCTCCTCCTCATCAAAAAATGCGTGTAGGAGCTCATACATACATACTTACAAGCATACATGCATACATACAAGTATACACACACACTTGTATAATACTTACATACACACATACATACTACATACATACATACATGCATACATACATACATACATACATACATACAAGCATACAAGCATACATACATACATACAAGTATACACACACTTGCATAATACTTACATACATACAAGCATACAAGCATACATGCATACATACAAGTATACACACACACTTGATAATACTTAAACACACATACATACTACTACATACATACATACATGCATACATACATACAAGCATACATACATACATACATACATACATACATACATACATACAAGCATACAAGCATACATGCATACATACAAGTATACACACACTTGCATAATACTTACATACATACAAGCATACAAGCATACATGCATACATACAAGTATACACACACACTTGTATAATACTTACATACACACATACATACTACATACATACATACATGCATACATACATACAAGCATACATACATACATACATACATACATACATACAACATACATACAAGCATACAAGCATACATGCATACATACAAGTATACACACACTTGTATAATACTTACATACACACATACATACTACATACATACATACATGCATACATACATACATACACACATACATACGTACATACATACATACATACATACATACATACATACATACATACATACATACAAGCATACATGCATACATGCATACAACAAGTATACACACACATACATACATACATACTTACATACATACACACACAATCACTTCAAGCGTACACACACACGCACCACACTCACACTCCTGCCCACACATGATGGGCTTCTCCACAGTTTCCATCGCCCAAATTCATTCCCATGACACCGGTCAGCTTCAAACTATAAAAACAAAGACACTCGCCCTAAGCGCCTACACGCAGTGGTATACAACCGAAGACTCCCCTAATTTGGAACCAAATCACTTGGCCACACACACACACCAGCCATGCTTATACAGAACCCATCACATGGCCGAAGGTCACAGAGGTCCTTTTTTTTTTTGTCCCATTTTCTTCAAGGGTCGCATAAACATACCTCCAAACATACCTGTATAAGTTTGGCTTCCATGCGATATCCTTTTGGTAAATCTTTGTTGGAGACATCTAGCTTCAAGACCATGGGCCCAGTCAGTGGGAAGAATGGTGATTGCTTCTCCGTCGATGCATTGGAATATTGCACCTGCATGCACACCTCTAGGCCGGTGATCTTGCCAAAGGCTGCACTTGTGCACTTTGACTTGTTCGTTGAGTTCTTTTGGATCATTTTCTGCTTCTCTTCGGTCTTTCGATGGACAATGAAGAAATCAGACCTAAGGAAGGAAAAATTTACAGAATATATATATATATAAAATTCAAGTTGTGTGTGTGAGAGTCTGTCTCCTACGATTTAGATTCCTAACTACTCCCACATTTTGCGGTGCAGTTTAACCAAAACCGGGTATCTTATAGTCGTGATTCATATCGAGCCCTTCTGGGTATTAGCGCACGTCTACGATGAGTCTAAGATTT
>NW_021834215.1:45000-51611 GCF_006345805.1 Octopus sinensis
CTAATACCGTGATTTCTCAATGAGTTTGTTTAAAAAATATATATTAGCGACAAAGGCAGTATTAATATTGTGAAGTAATGTTTATCCTCACTTAAGCAGGGATGTTCTGTTAGAACAAACAATACTGAAGGAGTTACCATGAGAGAAAGTCTAATAATAATAATAATAATAATAATAATAATAACAGTAATATAATAATAATAATAATAATAATAATAATAATAATAATAATAATAATAATAACAAATGCCCTGATGCAGTACCAGGCAGTGGCTCTCATGGCTTCTAATCTTAACTGATTGGAAGTGTTATCATGTACATTGTTTTGTCTTGGTATAAAAGATGGGCTACAGCAAATATTCTGCTCAATACCACAGATTTGCTTGTCAGTTGTTTGACTTTAACCAGTTGAGCATGTCCCTTAGTGGCTGATGATATGTGCATCTCTGATCACGAGCAGAAGTAGTGGGGGAGCATCATAGCCATGTGTTGAGAGGGATTCTTTGGGGTTTGAATAGTTCACCTCTGGAAACATGGGTGGTTCTTTCAACATCCTTAAACAACCCTTATTCAGGGACCTTTTGAGCAGGATGGGCTACTCAACCTGAAGAAAATTCTAACTGGGCCCCACCTGCAGGTCATGTGCTGTTTATCTTGATATGAGATCACCATGTCGCGCACATATGGTTGTGATGCATGTGCCTGGTGTACCTTTATCAGACGGGTAGTCATGATGGGTATATTGGGCTTCGTATATTTTACCCCAGTGTCACTTTGATGGCATGCACTGCTCTCTCACTCAACAATAATAATAATATCGAAAAATACCTTAGGAATGAGAACCCAGGTTTAAAATTTCCCCAAGACACCTGATGAAGGCTGGAGGGTATATCAGCTGAAATGTGTTGTCAAATGTAAATAACGTAAATCCTGTAGGAGTTACCATGAGAGAAACTCTCATATTGGCTTTTTGGTGCAAAATGCACTCTTATTTGTATCACTAGCAGGGAGATAAATCCCTGCTACCTCCAGTGCTGAGACTACCAGATCCCGTTATTTCAACCTTTCTTGGTCTCATCTATGATTGACACTCAACCAATAAAGATAGCAGTGATTTATCCTCTTACCAGCACTGTATTGAATAACAGCGCCAGAACTGGTGCTGGTGTTGTGATTAGACAATGAACTAGTTAAAAAATATATATTAGCAACAGAGCTAGTATTAAATATCAAGAGGTAATATCTATCCTTACTTAAATGTGGATATTCTTTTAGAACAATCAATACCAACAACAACACTGAACACCTTTTTGTTCTCCATGTGTCCAACACACGTGGACATGCCTACAAAGTCAGAAAACTACACAGCTCCCATGACTTTCGGAAACATTTTTTCACGCTCAGAGCGCTGAAGCATGGAACAAACTGCCTGCGTCAGTTGTTGACTGCCATGACACTGCATCCTTTAAGGCCCTCATGCTTTCCAAAATCCGCCGAAACTACACCTGATTATATATACACTTTTCATGAGTTGTAGTGCACCTGAGCACTGTACACAATGTTTTATTATTATTATTATTTAATACTGTGGTAGATATAATGAGAGAACCTCTCATATTGGCTTTTGGTATAAAATACACTCTTGTTTATATTGCTAGTGGGGAGATAAATACCTGCTATCTCCAGTACTGAGACCACCAGATCCTGTATTTTCGACCTTCCTTGGTCTCATTAGTGATGGACACTCAACCAATAGAGATAGCAGCAATCTATCCCTACTAGAGATATCTTTATATATAAAAGTAAGGTTGTGTGTCTGTCTCCTACGATTTAGATTCCTAACTACTCCCACATTTTGCGGTGCAGTTTAACCAAAACCGGGTATCTTATAGTCGTGATTCATATCAAGCCCTTCTGGGTATTAGCGTGCGTCTACGATGAGTCTACGATTTAAAAAATAATTTACCATCATTTTTTCCATTTTAATGCATATTTTTTTAAAGGGAAGTAACTCTCTAAAAATGTCTACGATGAATCAACGATTTAAAAAAAAATTTACCATTGTTTTTATCCAATTTTAATGCATTTTTCGCTATTATATAAGGGAAGTAACTCTCTAAAAATGTCTACGATGAGTCAACGATTTAAAAAAAAATTTACCATCATATTGTTTCCATTTTTAATGCATTTTTTTGCTATTTTTTGGCTATAACTCTCTAAAAATGCTTTATAGTTATTTCCCTTACAAACCCGAGCAACACTGGGCGATACTGCTAGTACAGAATAACAATGCCAGAACAGGCACGGTTGTCATGAGTAGCCAGTGAGCTTGTTAAAATTAAGATTATTGTACATGTGTAGACATACCTGCTGTGGTTTTTCCTCCTTCCATTTGCAGTCCCCTATTATTTTCTCAATAACAGAAATGATTTCTTTCACAGCGTTGTCGTCAGCGCATCGAGGGTTGTCTTGGCAATAGCTGTTGACCACAGAGGATACGGCAAGTATGGTGTTGTCCCACACAGATGTCCCATCGATTAGAGGCTGTAACAGAGAGTGGAGAGTGTGAAAATAGGTGAGTTATGGTGGAAGGTGTGAGTGAAAGTGTAAACTTGAGTGGTGAGTGTGAACATGAGCAAAGAGTGTGAGCTTGAGTGGTGAGTGTGAACATGAGCAAAGAGTGTGAGCTTTAGTGGTGAGTGTGAATATGAGCAAAGAGTGTGAGCTTGAGTGGTGAGTGTGAACATGAGCAAAGAGTGTGAGCTTGAGTGGTGAGTGTGAACATGAGAAAAGAGTGTGAGCTTGAGTGGTGAGTGTGAATATGAGCAAAGAGTGTGAGCTTGAGTGGTGAGTGTGAACATGAGCAAAGATTGTGAGCTTGAGTGGTGAGTGTGAACATGAGCAAAGATTGTGAGCTTGAGTGGTGAGTGTGAACATGAGCAAAGAGTGTGAGCTTGAGTGGTGAGTGTGTGAACATGAGCAAAGAGAGTGAGCTTGAGTGGTGAGCGTGAACATGGGCAAAGAGTGTGAGCTTGAGTGGTGAGTGTGAACATGAGCAAAGATTGTGAGCTTTAGTGGTGAGTGTGAACATGAGCAAAGAATGTGAGCTTGAGTGGTGAGTGTGAACATGAGCAAAGAGTGTGAGCTTGATTGGTGAATGCGAACATGAGCAAAGAGTGTGACCTTGAGTGGTGAGTGTGAACATGAGCAAAGAGTGTGAGCTTGAGTGGTGAGTGTGAATATGAGCAAAGAGTGTGAGCTTGAGTGGTGAGTGTGAACATGAGCAAAAAGTGTGAGCTTGAGTAGTGAGTGTGAACATGAGCAAAGAGTGTGAGCTTGAGTGGTGAGTGTGAACATGAGCAAAGAGTGTGAGCTTGAGTGGTGAGTGTGAACATGAGCAAAGAGTGTGAGCTTGAGTGGTGAGTGTGTGAACATTAGCAAAGAGAGTGAGCTTGAGTGGTGAGCGTGAACATGGGCAAAGAGTGTGAGCTTGAGTGGTGAGTGTGAACATGAGCAAAGAGTGTGAGCTTGAGTGGTGAGTGTGAACATGAGCAAAGAGTGTGAGCTTGAGTGAAGTGTGAACATGAGCAAAGAGTGTGAGCTTGAGAGAAGTGTGAACATGAGCAAAGAGTGTGAGCTTGAGTGGTGAGAGTGAACATAAGCAAAGAGTGTGAGCTTGAGTGGTGAGTGTGAACATGAGCAAAGAGTGTGAGCTTGAGTGATGAGTGTGAACATGAGCAAAGAGTGTGAGCTTGAGTGGTGAGTGTGAACATGAGCAAAGAGTGTGAGCTTGAGTGAAGTGTGAACATGAGCAAAGAGTGTGAGCTTGAGAGAAGTGTGAACATGAGCAAAGAGTGTGAGCTTGAGTGAAGTGTGAACATGAGCAAAGAGTGTGAGCTTGAGTGAAGTGTGAACATGAGCAAAGAGTGTGAGCTTGAGTGAAGTGTGAACATGAGCAAAGAGTGTGAGCTTGAGAGAAGTGTGAACATGAGCAAAGAGTGTGAGCTTGAGTGGTGAGAGTGAACATAAGCAAAGAGTGTGAGCTTGAGTGGTGAGTGTGAACATGAGCAAAGAGTGTGAGCTTGAGTGATGAGTGTGAACATGAGCAAAGAGTGTGAGCTTGAGTGGTGAGTGTGAACATGAGCAAAGAGTGTGAGCTTGAGTGGTGAGTGTGAACATGAGCAAAGAGTGTGAGCTTGAGAGAAGTGTGAACATGAGCAAAGAGTGTGAGCTTGAGAGAAGTGTGAACATGAGCAAAGAGTGTGAGCTTGAGTGGTGAGAGTGAACATAAGCAAAGAGTGTGAGCTTGAGTGGTGAGTGTGAACATGAGCAAAGAGTGTGAGCTTGAGTGATGAGTGTGAACATGAGCAAAGAGTGTGAGCTTGAGTGGTGAGTGTGAACATGAGCAAAGAGTGTGAGCTTGAGTAGTGAGTGTGAACATGAGCAAAAAGTGTGAGCTTGAGTGGTGAGTGTGAACATGAGCAAAAAGTGTGAGCTTGAGTGGTGAGTGTGTGAACATGAGCAAAGAGAGTGAGCTTGAGAGAAGTGTGAACATGAGCAAAGAGTGTGAGCTTGAGTGGTGAGAGTGAACATAAGCAAAGAGTGTGAGCTTGAGTGGTGAGTGGAACATGAGCAAAGAGTGTGAGCTTGAGTGATGAGTGTGAACATGAGCAAAGAGTGTGAGCTTGAGTGGTGAGTGTGAACATGAGCAAAGAGTGTGAGCTTGAGTGGTGAGTGGTGAACATGAGCAAAGAGTGTGAGCTTGAGAGAAGTGTGAACATGAGCAAAGAGTGTGAGCTTGAGAGAATGTGAACATGAGCAAAGAGTGTGAGCTTGAGTGGTGAGAGTGAACATAAGCAAAGAGTGTGAGCTGAGTGGTGAGTGTGAACATGAGCAAAGAGTGTGAGCTTGAGTGATGAGTGTGAACATGAGCAAAGAGTGTGAGCTTGAGTGGTGAGTGTGAACATGAGCAAAGAGTGTGAGCTTGAGTAGTGAGTGTGAACATGAGCAAAGAGTGTGAGCTTGAGTGATGAGTGTGAACATGAGCAAAGAGTGTGAGCTTGAGTGGTGAGTGTGAACATGAGCAAAGAGTGTGAGCTTGAGTGGTGAGTGTGAACATGAGCAAAAAGTGTGAGCTTGAGTGGTGAGTGTGAACATGAGCAAAGATTGTGAGCTTGAGTGGTGAGTGTGAACATGAGCAAAGAGTGTGAGCTTGAGTGATGAGTGTGGAACATGAGCAAAGAGTGTGAGCTTGAGTGGTGAGTGTGAAATGAGAAAAGAGTGTGAGCGGAGTGGTGAGAGTGAACATAAGCAAAGAGTGTGAGCTTGAGTGTGAGTGTGAACATGAGCAAAGAGTGTGAGCTTAGTGGTGAGTGTGAAATGAGCAAAGAGTGTGAGCTTGGTGGTGAGTGTGAACATGAGCAAAGAGTGTGAGCTTGAGTGGTGAGTGTGAATATGAGCAAAGAGTGTGAGCTTCAGGGGTGAGTGTGAACATGAGCAAAAAGTGTGAGCTTGAGTAGAACCATTTTCAGTGCTTTTGACATGGCACCAGCAGCAGTGTGTTTCATGTGGCACCAGTGTTTTTAATGTGGCACCGGTGTGTTTTATGTGGCACCAGTGTGTTTTATGTTCACACTCTAAGTGCTTAGCAGTATTTTGTCTGTCTCAACATTCTGAGTTCAAATTCCGCCGAGGCTGACTTTGCCGTTCATCCTTTTGGGGTTGGCTGGCAATTTAAGTACCTGTGAAACATTAGGGTTAACTAGCTAGATAGATAGATAAATAGACAGACAGGTGAATACATAGGTATACACTTAGCTGTACTAAAACAATATGTTATTTGAAATTTGCCTCAATTATTTTTCTCTTTTCTCTTGTAAATGAGGCATGAATATAAGAGTATTTTTTGAATAATACTTTCAAAGATCTCTTATACTGTTTTTGTTTAGGTTTTTAGGTCACAGAACAATATTGTTGAGTGGGATACGTTTTATATGCATAATATTATGTATGGGAATAAGAAAATATCAGCCACATAATTTTCTGCTCGCCCACACAAAAATACGCAGGCACTCACCCCCATTCACACACACACACTCACATACACCATTCTCACACACACATACATGCTTGCACACCCTAGTTCAGTTGGGTCACCATTATTATCTCCCTTGAGTGGATGCGCAATGGCCCAGTGGTTAGGGCAGCGGACTCGCGTTCGTAGGATCGCGGTTTCGATTCCCAGACCGGGCGTTGTGAGTGTTTATTGAGCGAAAACACCTAAAAGCTCCACGAGGCTCCGGCAGGGGACGGTGGAGATCCCTGCTGTACTCTTTCACCACAACTTTCTCTCTCACTCTTACTTCCTGTTTCTGTTGTACCTGTATTTCAAAGGGCCGGCCTTGTCACTCTCTGTGTCATGCTGAATATCCCCAAAACTACGTTAAGGGTACACGTGTCTGTGGGTGCTCAGCCACTTAACACTTTAATTTCACGAGCAGGCTGTTCCGTTGATTCGGATCAACCGAACCCTCGTCGTCGTAACCGACGGAGTGCTTCCATCCATCCATTATCTCCCTTTCATTCAGCCTCTTTCTTATTTCAGTATGTCG
>NW_021834216.1:0-12500 GCF_006345805.1 Octopus sinensis
TGTGTTTTGCAATCCCCGTAACTTAGCGGTTTGACAAAAGAGACCGATAGAATAAGTACTAGGCTTACAAAGAATAAGTCCTGGGGTCGATTTGCTCGACTAAAGGCGATGCTCCAGCATAGCCACAGTCAAAATGACTGAAACAAGTAAAAGAGTAAAAGAGGTTACGAGTTCGTACCCCCTGTACGGTAGTATGCTGAATCGAGTAGATGCAGTCTACGTAATAGCGTTGGTAGTTGATTAATGCTCTTATGAGTGGTCAATTGGTAGACAGGAAGTACCTGGAACCCCGTTGTATGTGTCTGTGAATATAGTTTTTTTACTCAGTTCATTATCAGTGAAGGCACGTGGTCTGGTGGGTAGAATATTGCACTCACGATCGAGAGATCGTGGTTTCAATTCCTGGAAAGGATGGTGCGTTGTGTTCTTCAGTAAAACACTTCATCTCACGCTGCTCTGCGATCACTTCGTTACTTTCTTACTGCATGATACACATGTGCACCTGCTCAGGTAACATCGATTTGATGGAGAGAGAGTGAGCTAATGTACAAAAGAAACAAATTATTTGTACATCTTGTTCACCAAGAAATTACTACGTCGTCTTTCTCGGATTATGGGAGACTATCGTCACTCATATTACCTACGACTTGTAATCACGTTTCTAGAATCATATTTACTACTCAAGATTTCAAGAACAGAAAGGAAAACAAAAACAGCAACAGCAAAACAAGAAAGCAACAAAAATCAACCACAAAATAATCAGGAGTATAAGATAATTTATTTGACGCTCCAAGGAAGATATACAAATGTCCAACGTTTCAGATAAAGTTCTTTTATTTCAACAAGTGGAAAAACAATACATAAAAGTCTGTAGTTTATTAAAGAATCTTAAATCAGGAAATCTTTTCTTGGAAAATTTTAATTCCTTGCTTGGTTTTTCATAAATATAATTACGTAAGTAAAAGTAAATGGATCTTCGCTGGTTTCGACGATGAGGATTCAGTTGTTTTGTCAGCCGAGTTGGATTTGTACATAAGTGGTTGAGTATTCCATAGATATGTATCCCCCTCAACGTAAAGTTTGAAACAAAATAGGTGTGACAACGCCGAGTCTTGGAATTATAGCTACAAATTATGCAACGAGTTTCCTTGCAGCTACTATCAACCTAGTTTGACTCAGAGGATAATGGGCGAAACGAAGATATAGAAAATTACATTTGTCCCTGATGTGACATAATGGGATTGAACCTAAACGCTCATGGTTACGAAGCGAATGACATAACCATTCAGCCAGATTGTGCTAACAATTTCACCTATCTATTTCTCGATACAATAATATTTAGAATAATGTATAAAGGTTTGATTTAGTAGAGTATTTTAAAACAGTAGATATTAGCTTACTCTCTCTCTCTCTCTTTTACTCTTTTACTTGTTTTAGTCATTTGACTGCGGCCATGCTGGAGCACCGCCTTTTAGTCGAGCAAATCGACCCCGGGACTTTATCTTTGTAAGCCCAGTACTTATTTTATCTGTCTCTTTTTGCCGAACCGCTAAGTGACGGGCTCGTAAACATACCAGCATCGATTGTCAAGCAATGCTAGGGGGACAAACACAAACACACAAACACATACATATATACATATATATATATACGACAGGCTTCTTTCAGTTTCCGTCTACCAAATCCACTCACAAGGTATTGGTCGGCCCGGGGCTATAGCAGAAGACACTTGCCCAAGATGCCACGCAGTGGGACTGAACCCGGAACCATGTGGTTGGTAAGCAAGCTACTTACCACACAGCCACTCCTGTGCCTAAAAAGTATATATAGCTTGGAAAAGTATATATATCTCTTGCATGGTTCTCTTTTACTTTAACAACACACACATACACACACAAACTATCTGGCTCTCTGTCTCTCTGTCTGTTTCTCCTCCTCCTCTCTCTCTCTCACACTCACACGAAGTATTTTTCGATGTTATTATTATTATTATTATTATTATTATTATTATTATTATTATTATTATTATTATTATCATTATTATTATTATTATTATTATTGTTATTGTTCAGGTTGCTGCCTGGAATCGAACTCAGAATCTTGCGGTTAGTAGCCTGCGCTCTTTACCACTAATTTTCTATATGCCCACCGGCATATGGCGTAGTGGCTAAGAGCGCGAGCTACTAACCCCAAGATTCCCAGTTTGATTCCAGACAGCGTATAATAATAATAATAATAATAATAATAATAATAATAATAATAATAATAATAATAACAACAACAACAAAAATATTGAAAATTACCTTAGGAATGAGAACCCAGGTTCGAATTTCCCCAAGATACCTAAAGGCGGTGCTCCAGCATGGTCACAGTCAAATGACTGAAACAAATAAAAGAATAAAAGATAAGTAAGTTATTTAATTTTACACTCTAATTTTACATAGGAGACTTTTGCGTTTCGGATTATAGTTCTTCATCAACGAAAAGTTACACAATAAAATACTACACGGTCAAGATTGACTTAGGGATAAACTAAACGAAGTAAAGTAAAAAAAAAACCCTCCAACACATTACATTAAACTACTCTCCATTTTAATTCTCCATTTAAACATTAAATTAAACCAAAATAAAGGGGAAACTATTACAAAATCTGAAAGCTCTCAACGACATTATTTGATAAACAGCAATAATTTTATAAAAAAATAACTGTTTTTTTTCAAACAATAACATAACAAAGACGACAAAATCAAATAAAAACAACATAAATTCCACAAAACAAAACCCCCCAAAAAACAAAAGAATGTAGCACTACGAAGAAAATCAACAAAGACAGACGTCAACACCAAGAACATTAACACTAACACTAACCATCACTAATACAATATCAAGCTCTCACAAAATCCCTCTTATCTTCTTATACCCATTTGCACCACTTCCCTCTTTAAAACTAGTCAACACCAACACTATTTAGAATAATACCATTATGAGAATTCCTGAAATATATTTAGCTCAGCCAAAAAGGCCATTTATTTAACATAAAATATCAATTATTTATATTTTATAGCAACTTACAGAATAACATTTAATAATATAAAAAAACAATATAAATAGACAGATTAACAACAACAACAAAGGCAACAATAATAACAGCAATGGTAACAACAGCAACAATAGCAAGAACAACAATAACTACAACAGAAGCAATATGAATGATGATATCGGTTATAATATATTTATAATTTGGTTTATGAGAAATTTAGAAAATGTTTTTACGATTCATCATTTTAAATTTGATGGTGGATGTGAAAGCGATCATCGCCATTTCATCGGGAAAAAGAAAAGAGCCCCCCCACTCCCACAGACCCACTGTTTCATAAATGAATATGTGTATGTGTGTAACTGTGTGTATGTGTGCGTGTGGTTTGTGATGTGCGTCCACCTTTGATGCAGATGGAGATTAGGACGAAAATGACGATAGCGATGATGACGACGACGACGACGACGATGATGATGATGAGGAGGAGGCTGTTGTTGTTGTTGTTGGTGGTGGTGGTGGTGGTCGTGGAGGTGATACTAGTAGTGGAGATGATGATGATGATGATGGTGATGACTGATATGATGACAGGGGTGGTAAGGGCTGGTGGTGCTAACGAGAAGGAAGATGACAGTGATGCTGGTGATAGTGATGATGATGATGGTAGTTACGAAGAGTGCATTTGTGAGGCTGCTGATGATATTGATGGTAACACAGGTGATGAAAGTAGTGATTGTAATACGGGGGAAACGGTAACAGAAGATGATGGCGATAGTGGTGGTGGTGGTGGTGGAATTGACGATGATGATGATGATGACGGTGGTGTGGGTATTGATTATGATGGTGATGACGATGACTGTAATGATAATGATGAAATTGATAATGATGATGATGATGATGATGATGATGATGATGATGATGACGATGCTGCTGCTGCTGATGACGATTATGACAACGACTACGATAATGATGACGATGACGATGAAGACGATGACGATGAAGACGATGACGGCAATGACAACGTCAATGACGATGGTTGTAAAGTTGGTGATGATGATGATGATGCTGCTGTTTTCTTTTGCCTATTTGAGAGGTCAATATTTCTTTTTTGACTAGAGCGAATCGATATTGATTTGTTATTGATTTCTAAGTTAGATTTCTAACGTTTTCAGGTTTACAAGTTTAATATGATGTTCATATGTTTTTTCCCCTTTTCTACTTAAATCGCTTTGTGTCCAAAATGGATCAAAATGGTTGTAGCTGGCCATCGAAACCGGATCGCAAACTCTGATTCCTGGGAGATTACCTCGACTGTATAATTCTAGATTTATACCAGTGAACCATTGAAGAAAGAAGCTTCCCATTAACTCGATTCCCTAAAAACAGTAGTCAAATCTCTCCCAAATTAAAAAACAAAAAATTATAGGCTTAGGAGTGGTTGTGTGGTAAGTAGCTTGCTTACGAACCACATGATTCCGGGTTCAGTCTCACTGCGTGGCACCTTGGGCAAGTGCCTTCTACTATAGCTTTGGGCTGACCAAAGCCTTGTGAGTGGATTTAGTAGACGGAAACTGAAAGAAGCCCGTCGTATATATATATATATATATGTATATGTGTGTGTGTGTGTGTGATTGTGTGTGTGTGTTTGTCCCCCAACATCGCTTGACAACCGATGCTGGTGGGTTTACATTCCTGTAACTTAGCGGTTCAGCAAAAGAGACCGATAGAATAAGTACTAGGTTTACAAAGAATAAGTCCTGGGGTTGATTTGCTCGATTAAAGGCGGTACTCCAGCATGGCTGTAGTCAAGGACTGATATATATATATATATATATATATATATATATATGTATGCGAATATATACATATACACACACATATACACACACATATATATGTATGCATACATGTATACACGCACACCCAACGCCTTCATTGGCTGAGTTATCATACGAACACGCGCACTGGTTCTTTTTACTTATTGTATCACTAATGAGCTAGCTAATCATTCACCCAAATAACTAATCGATTCGGTCAATCGATCAGTCAGTTGGATTCGCCATCTCATCAATGACATGCCTTCGCTACACTACGTCTGAGTTCTAATTTTTTGAATTCTATATTTAAGGTTTTTGGAGTCGTGAGTCGAATGTTTTATTATTGTTTTGAGAGATATTTGCTAATGATTCTGTTAATTACAGAATAATTTGAAAGTTACGTCCTTTGATATTCAGTGAAAACCATTTATGTCCTAAGTTTAAATTCCACCGAGGTACACTTAATGCTTATACTACCGAGATCAAAAAAATTAATAACATCTTGGTACTTTGATGCCTCATGATTATTTAAGAAATAGTAATTTTCGTAGCTTCTATCTCAGTTTTGATTATAAATATGGTTAGTTGAAGAATTTGGGTAGAAGGTTCCGCAACCAAAATGTTATCTGAAAATCACATTTCAACGCTTTATAATAACCTTTGATACATAAACTGCAGTTTTCAAATAGCTGTTCTTTTCGTAACCTGTTGAAAGTTTTACATGGGTAGATATATTTTTTTGGACAGTGTTTCCAGAAACCGTTTTATGTTTAGAGTAACACACACACGCCCGCGCTCACGCACATATATGTATGTACAAGTGTGTGCATGTGTATGTATCGTCCTTTCATCTACAATATTGAACCACACACACACACACACACGTATTAGAAAGCTGAAGGGATCGAGGATTACAATTACTAAAATTTCATTATTTCGATTGAAGAAAGTGTAATTTTGAACTTTTAAGAAAAATCTGCACACGACATTTATTGAAAGTTGACAGAGAAGGAGAAAAAGGAAGAAAATATATTGAAAGTAATGTGATTAGCTTAAGTATTTAGAAAGAAAGAAACGAATCACATAAAAAAAAAATCAGATAGGGTTTTCATATGATCAAATGTCTCATTGGTGGAATGTTGTTCGAAAAGATATCACGTGGAAAATAAAATATTGTTATTAAGTAAGTTTAACTGACGGGTCGGATTTAAAGTATTTATCTAAACAAAGTGATTTTAGTTCTAAATAGTAATTAGGGAGTGGGATATCGTAAATGATATTTTATATGACTCAGAAGAGAGAAGTTGGCACAGTTGGTTGGAGAAAAGGAATAAGATTTAGCAAATTATATTAATAACTATTTAATATTATAGATCAATTTATAGTTAAAACACCAGGCATATTTTGATCAAGTGTTGTTTGCACTGCTAATTTTATGGTTAAAAGTCGACAGATGTGTGCAACGTAACTTGAAAGAATCAGTGACATTGTAAGGCTATGTATCTTAAACCGTCTACATCTAAATGTTTCTGCATTTTTGGTGATATTTACAGAGACGATGGACTTCTAATCCTGTGTAACATTAAAGGCCAAAAATTAATATAATTCCGAAAAGAAATCCACAATTTGTGCTGGGAACTCAAATTAAATATTGCAGACGAGTCTAACTTGCAAGATAGTGAATTTTGTTAACCTTAATCTAAATAACTACCTTTTACAGACAACCAAATTACATATACGGTCTCTCACTACATACACAGACTTTCAAACCATTCACTCGTTATCCAAAACTACCGAGTTAAAAAATGTCTTTAAGTGTTGGTAACCTCTCAAAGAATCAAATTTTGGAGGCTGTTTAAAGCCTCACAATCATGAGCTGGAACGGAACAGATAATCTAAAAAAGATACAATATATTGAGAAACATCTCATGTGGCCTACAAATTAGAAAATGATGCATCCACCTGTTTAACCCGCCTTACAACCCCTACATTTTTGCTTCTATAGTTCAAATCTTAAACTTGCTTTTACATAAGTCTTCCAACACACTACAAATACTACAAAATTTCTAACAAATCTGCTATAAATATTTCTTACTGTATTATACTTAACATTGCGCAATCATTCTTTCAACATAAAGCACCTCAATACGAGCCGTATCTCAACAGTCAAAACATTGTTATTGCATATATTCGAATGATCTGTTCCTACGTAAATGTACTTCATTGAAATTCAGCTACACTACCACCGGTAGTTCTTCCTTCATCAATGTAAAATCGTCGATAACACGCTGTCAAAATTGATCAGGAGTCGAATTAAAAATTTTTCCTAATTTTGGCATATGGCCAGAAATTCTGAAACAAGGGAGAGTAGATTACATTGACTCCAGTACTTGACTGTTACTCATTTTATCTATCACGAAAGGTTGACAGGCTAAGTCAATCACGACGGCATTTGAATTCAGAACATAATGATCCGGAAGAAATGTCGCTAAGCATTTTGTCCGGGATGGTGACAATTCTTCTAGCTCGTTGCCTTTATTTTAAATTTATCAGGTCATCCCATAAATTCTGTCCAATTTTACCTTTTTTAAAATTGAATGAAATTTAATAGTACTTTAGAATGTCAAATGGAATCAAAAATTATTTTTATGCATTTGTGTACATTTAAACTAATTAAATATTATTTTACAGAATAATAGAATTAAAATTTCTTTGATTTAAACCCTTTCTAACATGGAAGTATTCAAAGAGCATTTAAGGCACATAATGCTTTATGAGTACAAAAAAGGAAACTCTTCAGCCGAAGCGACTCGAAACATACACTCAGTTTATGGGAAAGATTGCTTGAATGAAAGAATTTGTAGAAGATGGTTTGCAAAATTCAGAAGTGGAGATTTCAGTCTTGAAGATTAAGATCGAACAGGACGTCCAGTTGAGTTTGATGATAAGCTCCTAGAGGCATTACTTGAAGAAAACCCTGCATTATCAGTTGAAGAATTGGCAATAAAGCTTAGTTCAAACCATACAGCTGTTCATCGTCATCTTCAACAACTTGGAAATGTTCCTAAACTTGGAAAATGGGTGCCTCATGAATTGTCAGAAACCAACCGCAAATCCCAAGTTGACATCTGCTCTTCTCTCCATTCTCGCGAACTCATTTCACCCTTTTTGAATAGATTTGTAACTGGTGACAAAAAATGGATCTTCTATCGAAATGTTAAACGTTGTAAACAGTGGCTCAACCACAAACGAAAAGGGAACTTCACGGAAAAAAGTTTCTTCTCTCTATCTGGTGGGGTTGCAAAGGAGTAATTCACTTTGAATTGTTACCACCTACTGCAACAATGAATGCTCAAGTCTACTGTCAGCAATTAGAGCGTTTGAACAAAGCTTTGAAGAAAAAAAGACACGCTTTAGTGAATCGAAAAGGAGTGATGTTTCATCAGGACAATGCACGACCCCAAAGATCACATCACAGAAGATCGAAGAACTTGGTTGGGAAAAAATTCCTCATCCACCTTATTCTCCCGACCATTCAGACTACCATTTGTTTCGTAGTTTACAGAATCATTTGGGGGTCATAACTTTCGCAAGCCAGGAGGAGGTCGAAACTGACATATCAGAGTTCTCCGCTTTGAAACCAAAAGAGTTTTACATTGATGGGATTAAAAAGCTTGTAAATAGATGGAAGGAAGTCATAACATTTGATAATGTGTTTTCTTTATTCAAAATTCGAACAGAACTTATAGGATGACCTGATAATAACGCAAAGTATGACATTAACCCTTTGCCTGTCTTGTGTGTCACATGTAATTCAGAGGACATATTCCCCTGGCATCAATAACTTGGGACTTATAAAGGGAAGCTTCATATACTCAGGACGTAAGAAAGGCCAACTAAAGGTCTGAAAACAAGCAAGGACATTTAGGACAAAATTTATGAAAATAATTTGGTCAAGCCATGGGTCAAGTCATTAAAATAGTCTAAAAGATTTATCTTTATCTGATCGAATCTAGTTGAATCTAGTCAAAAGAAGTTACTTCCTATCCCATGCGATTTTTTAAAACACTGATAATATTCCATCAACAAGATGCTTTAGGAAACGACGCGTCAACTAAACTATTCTAAAAAACACTTTCTAAATACTTAAAACACTCGTTTCACTCAATATTTTCAATTCACATTTCACTATCGATTTCATTAATTCTCTGTTATTACCACATCCTCTTTACACGTTCTCTCACTTTATAAAATTTTTCCTGCAGCCTTTCTACCCTTTCTCTGTGTTTATTTCTCTCCTCTTCTTCAACTCCTAATTAACATAATATATACAATATTTTCTCAAATAATCTTCATTACCATTTGATAATTCGAAACTTGAGATTTTATTAGATGTAATATCGGATCATTTCAGTTTCTATATAACGTTTTATATTTTCCGACTTCTAGTTTTGAGTTGCTTGTAGTCAATGTTATCTGTACTTCAGGGCACAAAGATATGCATACATACATACATACATACATACATACATACATACATACATACATACATACATACATACATACATACACGCATGCATGCATACATACATACATACATAATCAATAACTAGAAGACACTCAGGAGTCAAAGCGTTGTTATAAGTCGGCAATAAATATTATTTATTAAATAGAATTATTCATGACACAAGGCCAAATGTTTCGTTCAGTAGAGTTAATTTGATCGACTAAGTCCTTTGAGTTAAGAATTTAATATTTTGCCAGGAATAAATTTATGCAATAAATCTGCGGATGTGTATGTGTGTATGTGTGTGTAGATGTGTGTGTGCGTGTAATTAAAAATAGCTTATGATTCAATATGGATAAAATAAAGCCAAATTTGAAATAAACATTTGATTTTGTACGATCGCCTCAAAAGCAAACCTTTTAACGCAGTGCTCAGCATGGCCGCGTTTTCATGGTTGAAACCAGTCAAATAGAAGAACAAAAGCACCCCACTGACGTCTTTTGCAAAGGTATGAAGGCTATTTCACCACACTTCCCTTCTTATTTGATAGTAACATTTCTTAGAGTGTAATCGATAGATTTACCCAAGTATATAACTGGTACTCACTATTTAAATCTTCCTAGTGGCAAACGGAACAAATAAACTGCTGATATTTTTATTTGCATTCATGTGAGTTGGAACTAAATTATGTTAAGTGCCAGTAATGCGTTTAAGTCTGACAATCCTTTTGCCGTGACCATCTCTAGTGTCCTTTCCGTAAGAAATCAACTGCCAACGTCGTCCATTTCCTCCTTCTCCTCTCCCTCTTTCTTCCCTTCCCACTCTCTCCCTCGTCTCATCTCCATCATCATCATCATCATCATCATCATCATCATCATCATCATCATCATTATCATCATCATCATCATCATTATCATCATTGTCATCATCGTCGTTGTCATCGTCATGGTGGTTGTCATCGTCAGTTATGTCTTAGTTGTTATATTTTTCATGAGTTGCTTCGCATAAAGCAATTATCACGAAGATTACAACCAAGATACCACCACCACCACCACCACCACCACCAACAACAACAACAGCAACAAAAAAGCCACCATGATCACCATCACCATCACCATCACCATCACAACAACAACAACAACATATCGTTCAGTTTTGTGATATTACAATTTAACCAGTTGACTAGTTTATGTAGCAAAAAAGAACGAAGGAAAACTCAGTAAAAAATAAATGAATAAATATAAAATAATAATAATAATAATAATAATAATAATAATAATAATAATAATAATGATAATAATAATAATGATACTAAAAGCCCAGTATAAAACAGTTTTAGGCCAATTGACTATTGATAGTTTTACCGTTATTTCTTGTCTCGTTGAAGAAAGAGATGACAAAAAAATATGTCTATGTATGTATATATATATATATATATATATATATATATATATATATATATACATATAAAAAACCCCAGCAATTACAACAAAACAAGCCAAAACAAAACAAAGAAAGAAACAAACTTACTTTCAAAAGTATCCATGGTAACTGTATCGATCAGTTAATAGTCTTCGACAAGAAGGAACGAAAATGAAAAAATAAAAAAAATTGGGAAAAAATATATAAATAAATAAATAAATAAAAAACGGCTGATCATTTGAATATTTTTGATAACTATTGCACTAGCCAACTTGTTTTAGTATGTGTTGTCGAACTTGTAGTTGTTGTTGTTAGTGTGTTGTTGTTATTCTTGTATTTTCTTCTTTTTATCTTATTAAACTAAACATCCAGCTTTTGACAAATCTTGTTTTTTATTTATTTATTTATTTATTTACTTGTCTATATATTTATTTATTTGTGTTTATATTTATTTATATCTATTTCTATTGGGTACTAAATAAATTGGGGCTGCACATACGTACACAAACACGTGCAGATACAGACACACACGCAAAGACACACACACATATATACATAAATATACATATACATATATACATATACATACATATACGCATATATATATATACATATGTATATATACATATATATAATATATATACATATATATATGTACACACACACACACACCACACACACACACACACACACACACACACACACATATATATATATATATATACATATATATATACAGATATATACATACGCGTATGCATACGCACATACATGCAAACGTATGCAGACGTATACAAACACGCAACATAACACAATATAACACTTACACACAGTAGATACACGCATGAACGTACACATTTTCATACAGATACTTACACGGATAGCAATGTGTACATACATACACACAAAAACATATACAAGCATATACAAGCATAAACATGCATACATACACAATGGTATCATATTTCTACACATACTCATTCACACACATATAAACGTATTCATATGCATATACATACATACATACATACATACATACATACATGCAAATATATACATATATATATATACGTATGTCTGTGTATGTATATATGTACATACACATATATATACATATATACATACACACATACATACAGATTTACAAATGCGTATGTATATATATATATATATATACATATATATATATATATATATATATATATATATATATATATATATACGTATATGCATACACATAAAAATATACAATATATATAAGTATGTATATATGTATGAATGTATGTATATATATATATATATGTCTATGTATGCATCTATATATACCTATATATATATATATATATATATTATATATATATATATATATATATATATATATATATATATATATGTATATATATATGTGTGTGTGTGGTGTGTGTGTGTGTTGTATGTGTGTATATTTTACGTAAATATATACCATCGTATACACATTCCGGATTTGTATAACTCTAATTGAATATAAAATAGACATTTAAATTATTTCTTTTATATAGTACATGAATTCCTCTCCCTCATTCTTCTCTCCTTTTCCTCCCTCATTCTTCTCTCTTTCTGTCTGTCTGTCTGTCTGTCTCTCACTTCCCGTGTCCTTCGACATTTTCCGACAACGCAGTATTTAGTCTGTCCATACAGCAAATCCGTAGCTGTTCGTTTTGCGTCTCTTTGAGAGTGCATA
>NW_021834216.1:17500-20000 GCF_006345805.1 Octopus sinensis
ATTGTACCAGCTTTATCAATTTCTAACATTGAACGCCCTATCACAGCTTCCGAACATATTGTATTGCCCAAGTAGGTAAACTATGTTACATATTCAAATTCTTCATCTAAGTTGTAAACAATCAGATTCTTACCTTTATACTGACAGCAAACATTGCGGATGCCGTTTTCCCTCTACTCGATAACGTCGATATCATTATTGGCGAACAGATAGAATCGGGAAAAATGCTTTGCAGTGTTTCTTCCATATCATTATGTTCCGAATTCAATTTCCGCCGATGTCGCCTTTGTCTTTCATTTCTTCGAGGTCGATAAAATAATTACCAGTGGAACAATGACGTCGACATAATTCACTTACTCCTCACCTAAAATTGGCCTTGGGCCAAAATTTGAAACCATTATTACTACTACTACTACTACTACTACTACTACTACTACTACTACTACTACTACTACTACTACTACGATTATTATTATTATTATTATTATTATTATTATTATTATATTATTATTCTTATTATTGAGTGAGAGAGCAGCACATGCCATCAAAGTGACACTGGGATGCAAATATACGAAGTAAATATACCCATCATAACTAACCGTCTGATAAGGGTACACCAGGCACATGCATCACATGGTTTTCGACGTTTTGACTGCTCCTTCTAGGATGTAAGGCTGCCTGTTAAGAGTCGCTTCTTTTGTGTTTAAATGTACACTAATTTTATATGGCATATATATACATATATAAATTTGAGGCAGCAATATCCCCAAAAGGGATTGCTAAAACCAATCCAGATGCCAACTGGGTTTAACCAAACATATTGATAGGAAGTTCCTCAATATATATATGTATAACCAGTCGCATAATTTAAGAAGTCAATAAAAGAAAACGGAGAAGAAATATATAGAAGATGCATGGTTCATTTTATTTGTATCACAATGGAAAAGTATTAGTATATTTTGTAATTTTTATCGACTTTAAAAATTTTTATCGACATGCTCGGGATTAAAATGGCATAATTTCTTTATTGTTTTACTTGTTTCAGTCATGTGACTGCGGCCATGCTGGAGCACCGTCGCTGGTCGAGTAAATCCACCACAACATTTATTCTTTGTAAGCCTAGTACTTATTCCATCAGTCTCTTTTTGCCAAATCACTAAGTTATTGGAATGTAAACACAGCAACACAGACACACAGACAATCAGACACACACACACACACACACGACAAAAATATACACATATACACGACAACCTTCTTTCAGGTTCCGAGTACGGATTGTTATTATTGTTATTATTATTATTATTATTATTATTATTATTATTATTATTTAGGTCACTGCTTGGAATCGAACTCCGAATCTTGGGGTTAGTAGTCCGCGCTCTTAACCACTACGCCCATGGGCATATGGTGTAGTCGTTAAGAGCGCTGGCTACTAACCCAAAGATTCCGAGTTCGATCCAAGCAGTGACCTGAACTATAATAATAATAATAATAATAATAATAATAATAATATAATAATAACAACAACAACAACAACAACATAGAAAAATACCTTAGGAATGAGAACCCAGGTTCGAAATTTCCTCAAGACGCCTGATGAAGGCTGGAGGGTATATCAGCTGAAACATTGTGTTAACAACGAACAAGATGAGGACAAAAATCCGTCGAATGTAAATAATGTAAACAATAAAAAATATACAAAATACCAAAAAAATACACAATAAGAACTGGACATCGACAACGATTGAAAAAATACATAGACACGTAACGAGAGACAAATACGGAACTAAATACCAAAAGAAGTCTAACTTCTCAGTTGTCGAACCCGACTCTTGTACCTTTTAATTGATTAAAAAAAAAAAAAAATCGACGCCAGTACTTCTTATTTAAGCCTGGTACATATTCTATTGCTAAGTTACAGAAACATAAACAAACCCACATCGGTTGTCAAGTGGAGGCGGGGTACGAGCCTAAACACAAAGACACACATACACACACAAATACATACCTGCATATATATTTCTATATGCATTCACGTTTATATGTGGAGGCGCGTGGCTTAGTGGTTAGGGTCTTGAACTCGTGATCGTAAGGTTGTTGTTTCGATTCCTGGACCTGGCGACGCGTTGTGTTCTTGAGCAAAACACTTCATTTCACGTTACTCCAGTCCACTCAGCCGGCAAAAATGAATAACACTGCGATGGGCTGGCGTCCCGTCCAGCTGGGGAACACATACGCCATTGAAACCGGGAAAGGCTTTAAAAGCGTGCATTTATTTATTATATTCACATATACGACGGCCTTCTTACAGTTTTCGTCCACCAAATCCACTCACAAGGGCTGAAGCAGAAAGTACTTGCCAAAGGCACCATGCAGTGAAACTGAACCCGGTACCATACGTCTGGAAAGCAAACTTCCTACCACACAGCCAAGCCTGCGCCTATGAATATTAATACACATAACACGCGCGCACATGCTCACTCACATATATATTTGT
>NW_021834216.1:25000-32500 GCF_006345805.1 Octopus sinensis
TGTTTATGGACACGTACTTAGGAATTCCACCGTTGTTGGAAGATTCCTTCAAAACATGCAGCTATTTCCTCCACAACCTTGGATGTCATCTCCGCCAATATATCATAAACTTAGTGAAGCTATCGATAGATTGCCATCAAAGATTACACCCGGGTTGAACAATATCTCTCTGGAACTCATTCTAAAATGGGACTCGATGTTAAACATAGGATTTCTACCCTCATTCATCAAATATGAAATCCTAAAGTGTATCTCCTGATAAGAAAGTTGTCATCATCACTATCGACTTCAAAGAAAGTAGCTCGCAGCATCTGGCGTAACTGTCGTGTTATGTTCGTGCATTCCATCGCATCTAGCATATACTCTTTACTCTTTTACTTGTTTCAGTCATTTGACTGCGGCCATGCTGGAGCACCACCTTAGTAGTATTATTCTATCGGTCTCTTTTTGCCGAACCGCTAAGTGACGGGGACCTAAACACACAGCATCGGTGGTCAAACAATGCTAGGGGACAAACACAGACACACACACACACACATATATATAATACTATATAAGACAGGTTCTTTCAGTTCCGTCTACCAAATCCACTCACAAGGCATTGGTCGGCCCGGGGCTATAGCGAAGACACTTGCCCAAGATGCCACGCAGTGGGACTGAACCCGCAACCGTGTGGTTGGTTAGCAAGCTACTTACCACACAGCCACAACTGTTCCGTTTATCCTTTCGTTGTAACAGAGTTAATACCGTAGCCCCATGTGATTCGTATTTATTTAGCATTTGTTGAGCATCATTGTAAACATGACTCACAATAATAATTATAATACGCTTTCTGTGAAGTACTAAGTTTACATATGTGTATATATATCTATATATATATATATAATATTATAATATATATCTATATTAATATATATATATATATATATATATACATATACATATATATATAAATACTTATATAGATTATGGTTATCCAAACATGAAAACAAAGATAAAACACAACTATCATGGCTACTAAGTATATATATATATATTATGTAGATATATATATATTATATATTAATATAATATTTATATATATATATATATATATAATAATATATATATATATACATATGTATATATATGTGTATGTGCGCATGCATATATATATATAGATGCGCACATATACATATACATATATATGAGCACACTCATATACCTGTCTACATCTGTATGCATATGAATGCATGTATGTGTATAAGTATATATATATATATATATATATATAGATAATATATATCTCCTACACATTTATGTAATGAATGTATACACATATACACATATTTATATACGCACATATATTTATGTATGCACATATATGTATATTTTATATATCTATATCTATATATATATGTATTCATGTATATTCCCCCCCCCACACACAAAACAGAGAAGTGGATGACAGTAATTTCGAAATCTGGTCACTTATCTCTTCCACAGATTCTAAGTTGAAGTCGATCATTGACGAAACTTCGAAGTCCCTGTTACTTTTCTACAATAGGCGCAAGTCCTGGAATTTTTGGGGAAGCAGTAAGTCGATACATCGAACTCCAGTACTTTACTGGTATTCATTTTGTCGATCTCCAAAGGCAAAGTCGACCTCAACGGAATTTCAACTCAGAACGTAAAACTGACGAAATACCGCTAAGCATTTTGCCCAGCGTGCTAACGATTTGTAATAATGCATTCTATACTCTATACGTATTGAGGTATTGAGTTCTTTTCTTTATTTTATGTTTGACTGCCTTTGTAATAAATTATTCAGAAAACATGAGGCGGCCAGCTGACCGAATCGTTAGCGCGCTCGGTAAAATACTTTGCGGCATTTCGTCCCTCTTTATGTTCTGAGTTGAAATTCTGTCAAGGCCGGCTTCGTCTTTCATCCCTTTGAGGGTCAATAAAATAAGTATCAGTTGATCATTGAGGTCGATGTAATTACTGGCCTTGTGCCAAAATCTGAATCCGATAAATTCTTTTCTACTCTAGGCACAAGGCCCGAAATTTATGGGGAGGGGGCAGTTGATTAAATCTACCTAAGTACGCAACTGGTACTTAATTTATCGACACCGAAAGGATAAAAGGCAAAGTCGACCTCGGTGGAATTTGAACTCAGAACATAAGGACTTACGAAATACTATTTCTTTACTACCCAGAAGGGGCTAAACACAGAGGGGACAAACAAGGACAGACAAATGGATTAAGTCGATTACATCGACCCCCAGAGCGTGACTGGTTCTTAATTTATCGACTCCGAAAGGATGAAATGCAAAGTCGACCTCGGCGGAATTTGAACTCAGAACGTGGCGTCAGACGAAATACCACTAAGCATTTCGCCCGGCGTGCTAACGTTTCTGCCAGCTCACCGCCTCTGAAACCGATAAATTATAACACACACTACAATACACTACACATACACACGCACACACACATGTGTGTATATATATATACATTATATATATATATATATTATATATATATATGCCTGTATGTGCTTATTATATGAATATTGGCTTTTGTTTCTAAGTTTTATTTATGAAGTTGTGGCTGCAATATTTATTGCTATTTTCCATTTTGTGATTGGTGGGTTGTTTCGGGTTGTAAAATAACGTTTTGGTCTCCTTTCACTGAGCTGTCGACTCTTTTCCGCGCCAAAAATCGATCTGTTTATTTCAAAGTTTAGCACTTCCATATTTTTTCATAAGATCTTACTCTATTTTTAAAATTAATATGTTTACTACACTTATAATTTTATCGAATTCATTTATTTTTTTTTTCTCTTCGTATTTTACGAAAATTAGAAAAAAAAAAAAGATGTCTTTTGGCGGTAATTTATATTTAAAAGAAATTCCTAAATCTTTACTGAAATTTTAAAAAAGAATGTATTTTTATATGAATTTTAATTTCCAGTAATAATTTTATTTTCTTTAGCTTCGTTTTCCAACTGATTTTATGAATGGAATTTTTTACGTCAAACTGAGAGTGTTTTGCTGGAAATGTACCTTTGAAACGGCCATTTGGTAAAAACATTCTCGATAGTCTTTGAATTTGTGTGGCACCAGAGATCAAACCAAAAATTACTGGAACACTTCACATCTTTTATTTTTAAAAAATATATTTATCTTTTGCTTGCTTCTGTCATTGGATTGCAGCCATGCTGGGCGAACTACCCAGAAGAGTTTATTTGAATACATCGACCTTAGTGTTTATTATTTTTTAAGTCTGGCAATTATTCTGGTTACCAATCTAAGTGCTCCAAGAATTATTGGTATATATCTAAATCTCTAGCCTGGATGGAATAACTGCAGATTCCTCATCATTACGGTATAGATGTTTTTTCTTTTATCTTTTAATTGTTTTAGTCATTGGACTTCGGCCATGCTGGGGCACCACCTTTAAGAGTTTAGTTGAATACATCGACCCCAGTACTTATCTTTTAGGTCTGGAATCTACTTCATCGATATCTTTTGCCGAAACGCTAGGTTGCGGAGACGTAAAGAAACCAACGCCGGTTGTCAAGTGATGGTTGGGAGACTAATACAAACGCAAAGATACTCTCACGTACACCACACGGTAAAAAGGAGTACTCAGTCGATGAAGAAATTTCAATGCGAGGCTCAAACTTGTCCCGCTAATCGTGTTTTTTGCCCACGAAGTTAATGTCTAAACAAATAAAGTGTTTACATGAAGATAATGTATATACAAATAAAGTGTTTACATGAAGATAATGTCTATATAAATAAAGTGTTTACATGAAGATAATGTCTATATAAATAAAGTGTTTACATGAAGATAATGTCTATATAAGAAGTAAAGCGTATACATGAAGATAATGTCTATACAAATAAAGTGTTTACATGAAGATAATGTATATATAAATAAAGTGTTTACATGAAGATAATGTATATATAAATAAAGTGTTTACATGAAGATAATGTCTATATAAATAAAGTGTTTACATGAAGATTAATGTAATATAAAAAAAGTGTTTACATGAAGATAATGTCTATATAAATAAAGTGTTTACATGAAGATAATGTCTATATAAATAAAGTGTTTACATGAAGATAATGTATATATAAATAAAGTGTTTACATGAAGATAATGTCTATATAAATAAAGTGTTTACATGAAGATAATGTCTATATAAATAAAGTGTTTACATGAAGATAATGTCTATATAAATAAAGTGTTTACATGAAGATAATGTTTATATAAATAAAGTGTTTACATGAAGATAATGTCTATATAAATAAAGTGTTTACATGAAGATAATGTATATACTAATAATGTGTGTACATGAATTAATGCATATACAAATAAAGTGTTTACATGAAGATAATCTCTCTATATATAAACGGCAGTTTGTCTGTGTGTGTTTCTGTGTGTCTGTTTGGTTGTACCCTCACTCTGACCACGGCTTTCAACCGATTCTGATGAAACTTGACACACACATAGCCCAATGTCATAATTCAAAACTAACGCAGCGAAAACTTTGAAAAGTTCCCCCAGTTCTGAAAAAAGTCGATAAATTCGACATGGGGTCGAGAATCAGAAACACAAACCACAGACTGTCTAGGGGACGCAACTCCACCTTTTTAACTCTCAAAAAAAATTTACCATCATTTTTTCCCCATTTTTTTGCTATATTTTGGCTATAACTATCTAAAAATGCTTTATAGTTATTTCCCTTACAAACCCGAGCAACGCCGGGCGATACTGCAAGTGTCTATATAAATAGTGTTTACATGAAGATAATGTATATACATATATACATATATGTATATGTAAAATGTTTACATATGCATACAATATTGGCTAAACATGGCTGCAGACATGGGTGCGTGGTAAGAAGCTTGCTACCGAACCACATTGTTCCGGGTTCAGTCCCACTGCGTAGCACTTTGGGTAAGTGCCTTCTACTATAGCTGGCCCAGTCTGGCCATAGTTCAATGACTAAAACAAGTGAAAGGTGAAAGATTTAGAAAAATCTGTGTCGAACTGTTGAGAAATCTGCAGTTATTCCATCCAGTCAATTGCTTTAGATATATACCTGTAACTGAAGGCTCGTGGCTTAGTGGTTAGGGTATTCGACTCACGATGGTCAGGTCGTGAGTTCAATTCACGGCGACGCACTGTGCCCTTGAACAAGACACTTTATTTCACGTTGATTCAGTTCACTCAGCTGGCAGAAACGAGTTGCACCTGTATTTCAAAGAGTTAGCCTTGTCACATTCTGTGTCACGCTGAATCTCCCCGAGAGCTACGTTAAGGGTACACGTGTCTGTGGCGTGCTCAGCCACTTGCACGTTAATTTCACGAGCAGGCTGTTCCGTTATTCGGATCAGTTGGAACCCACGTCATCATAACCGACGGAGTGCCAGCCATACTTATAATTATTAGAGCAATTAAAGTGGCAAGCTGGCAGAATCGTTAACACGCTAGGCAAAATCCTTGGCAGCATTTCGTCCGTCTTTACGTTCTGAGTTCAAATTCCGACAGGTCGATAAAATAAACACCAGTCGAAAACTGGGTTCAATGTAATCGACTTAACCCCCTTCCCCACCCTCTACCGAATTTGTTGGCCCTGTGCCAAAATTTGAAATCATTATTAGAGCACTTAGATTGGTAACAACTTGCTTCAGCATCCATCTTGAGAAGCTGGGTTTTATAAAACCAGAGAGAACACAAAATAATAATATAATAATAATAATAATAATAATATAATAATAATAATAATAATAATAATAATGATACTAATAATAATAATAATAATATAAAATAATAATAAAATAAATTAATAATAATAATAATATAATATAATAATAATAATAATGATAGTAATAAAATTAAAAAAGGATTACAAATATAAGCTATCACAGTCACCATCAAAATAGGTAAAACATTCAGAAAGTTTAGCATGAAATGCATTCGACGTATGCGATGACATCCATGCTTGTACCGATGTGGATGAGTGCACATGCATATTTTTATGCATACGTGTGCGCATGCTTTTACACATAGATCCTTACAAAACTTTCAATTTTGATATTTCAATTCAAAAAGAGAGCCTTGCTTCCAGGTAAGAGACAAATTCTTTCTTCATTGGTGCGACATTCGGAAACATACGTATACTACATACGTATATTATATAATTATTATATATATATATATATATATTATATATATATGTCCTCACGCTGTTGTGTTTTCTCTTTGTTCATGTTCGGATTAACTCTCTCTCTCTCTCTCTCTATATATATATATATATATTATATATATAGGAATGAAAAATGGAGTCAACGCACGTTTAAACAAGTATTTTTTTTTTTCTACATATGTTTCAAAAATTCCACTGATACTTATTCAAAAGAATAAAAGGTATAAACAATGCAATCTTCTCTTCGGGAAAGTGAAAAAACGAAACTTGTCAATACGACATTTTAGCAAAAATGAATGATGATTCGTATAGCGATAGACA
Organism: Octopus sinensis; assembly: GCF_006345805.1. Lineage (NCBI taxonomy): Eukaryota > Metazoa > Mollusca > Cephalopoda > Octopoda > Octopodidae > Octopus > Octopus sinensis. Next base: position 31,524 of record NW_021834216.1, read on the forward strand.
GAACGCTATTAATATTGTTTAAAAAAACGTTATATGATATAACGTCATAAGTAGCTAACAGAAAGAGTAGGGATATTAATAGTGAATGTTAAATATAAAGGAAATTAAAGTCTAAACTATATATAATGATAGAGACTACTTATATGCACTAAAAGTATGCTTTTGCCAATACTTACATCTGTATGCTCGTTCTATAACCGTGTTTACTAGAGTATTTTTAGAAAAAATAATGAAAAATAGCTCAGAATTGCAGAGAAGACAGAATTTCTTGCCTTTGTCATATGGTATCGAAATTGAGAGGATCAACCATTCCAAATGAAATTGTTCATTGTGGTCTTTTAAATTCCAAATCAGTTTGCTGAGACCGGTACTATTCCGTTTATTTCTATCTCTAAATGTTAGTAATGGATAGAAATTCTCTTAGATAACTCTAACGATGTCTTCCAATTAAAATCGTACTTTTACGAGTACTGATATACACTGGTATATAAATTTTTAATCTTAGAGTTACTTGACATAAATTTAATTCTATTGGGATTGACTTCAGATACAATAACCTTGTTATTAATATTTCTAGAGGGTTGGATGGTGTAGCTAAATTAATGTTAGTATTAGTAATGTATTAATATTTAACAGTTTGTTATTATGAGAAGATATAATTTGCAAGAGATTTTTTGTGTTTGAAAAACCTATCCTAACCTTATGTGAATTAATTATAGAGTAATATCTAGAATTATTTGGAAAATTCCTAGCAATAGCTTGACGAAACAGCAGTGGGAGATTAGATTTAATTTGTCTCCCGTAAGGAATTATTAACCAAATATTTTTACTAGTATTCATAGCGTAATTACTTTTGAAGGTGTTATATTTCCAATTTTTATTCGTCTATTAATCCTATAGTACTTAATAAGGCACTTTGGCTTGCTCATAACGAAGCTGGTCTCACCCGAGAAGAAATTAATGTTGTGTTGGCAGCC
>NW_021834216.1:45000-50675 GCF_006345805.1 Octopus sinensis
AAAATCTAACTTTTGGTCCCACCCAAAGTAAAAATGTTCTAATTGAACTCAACGTTTCTCTCTCTCTCACACAGACACACACATTATCTATCTATCTATCTATCTATCTATCTATCTATCTATCTATCTATCTATCTATCTATCTATCTATCTATCTATCTATCTATCTATCTATCTATCTATCTATCTGTGTGTCTGTCTGTCTATCTATCTGTCTATCTATCTAAATACACACACACACAAGTAGGATGTTTTGGCCGTGTTAGAGAATTTCAATTTCCTCCGGAATGACTAACTATTTCCTTCATGTTAAGCCCAGACAATTCTAGCGTGAAATAAGAAGTAACAAAGATGTCCTTGAATTGAAGCAGGTCGTCGTTTTTCATCGACCTTGCTTTTTTTCCTTTTGAATTGAGAATTGCCAGTGATAGTGAAGTCAGACGGAAAGGTTCTAGACTTTAGTTACCTACAAAAGTTTTGGCTCCCAATCCTAACCGTTTTGAATGTTGCTTTTGCAGGTTTTTGTAACGGCAGAACGAACACCACCGTGGTTTTTTTCCCGGTGGTTTATTCCCTGAAGTGAACTTGATGAGGAAATCTCTCACTTTACATTCTAACTACAAGTCTTAATCATCGAAGCCGGTGTTTCACTATGGCTGGCTCTATTCTTCAACTGGAAAACAAATATGGTTGAGTGGTTGAGAAGATCATTTTGCAACAATTCAACCACGGGTTCAATTCCACTGCGTGGCATTTTGGGAATGTGCCTTTATTATATCATCAAATAAAACGAAACTTAATGGGTGAATTTGGGACAGTCGGAATTATGTACAAGCCCGTCGAATGGACTGTATCCATATTCCAAAAATCTAGCCTTATTATACAGTGTCATACTGGAAATTATGTCGGTGGAATATTTATATGAGGATTACACTGTGATTAAGACGTTCGCTTTGGAAACACTTGGTTGCGGGTTCAGTCCAATAGGACGGTATCGTGGGCAAGTGTTTTCTACTATAGCTCCGGACCGACCAATGACTTGCGAGTGAATTTGGTAGATGGAAACTGTGTGAATCCCCAGCCTGCTAACGATTCTACCAGCTCGCCTCTTTCGTAGTCTTAGTAATATTCCGTACTACATTATCCCGTATGTTCTTTCTGTTTTAAAAACATTACTGTTGTGTAATTTGAGGGTAATTTAGCGGTTATTTCTAGCGTGTCGAGTGATCACGTAAAGGTTTGTCACGTCTTTGATTATTTAGTGTTTTACGTCTGGAAAGTTCCATCTGCTGCAGAACAATTGTGATAATCCGCATATGTTGTTACTTCTTTATATTTTGCTAAAATGGCGGTCATTTGTTTTCTTTTTTAATGTTTTAGCTGTTTTTTAATTGTCTTTTATCTTTGTATTTTTATTTCTTTCAGAGATATCTTCTTCGCACTTTCCTTTTCCCTCACCTTCACCACCACCACCACCACCACCACCGCCGCCACTAACACCATTATCACTATCATCAAAACTATCGTCAACATTATCACAGCGTCACTATCACTATTGTCACCGCCGCCAACACCAACACCAAACTTTGCAGTCACCATTACTACATCGCTATCATCGTCACCACCACCGTCGCCATAACAACCATTGTCAGCTCCACCACCATGAACAGCAATACCACCATCATCACCATCACACACGACTATCATCACCACCATCACCCTCGCCACCATCACCACCACCACTACCACCACCACCGCTAAAATCACAGCACCGTCCCCACCTTACTACATCCACTACTACTACTACTACTACTACTACCACTACCACCACCATCACTACTACTACTACTACTACTATTACTTCTGCTGCTGCTGTTGCTGCTGCTACTACTATACTACTACTACTACTACTATACTACTACTACTACTACTACTAACTGCCATACCTCGGCAGTTACTACATCCACTATCACCATCACCACCACCACCATCATCATTACATACAGCTCTCCTCACTACACTGCAACATCTACCATAACTTTCATGACCACTACGATGATGACGATCACGACGTCTACCATCACTGCCATGGCTGCCTTCACTGTCACCGCTGTCACCACCACCACCACCACCACCTTCTCACTCCTCAACATATCCAATCAGCTCAGTTATTATGAAATATCTAAAACGTCTAAAAATATTTGTCTTTCAAGTTCAAATAAATTTCCTTTCATTTCAAAATGGGGGAAAAAACACACACACAGAAAAAAAAAACAACCGACAAAAAAAATGACGAAAACAAGAAAAAGGAAAAAATGCGAGTAAAGAAAAATGAAAATATTTTCGTTCTCTTTTTCTTCTTTTGTCTGTTGGACATCCGCAATTATTTCTTGAGTTCTTAAGTTCTTTAATTCCCGTGTTCTTTATTTCATTAGTTGCGGAGTTCTTCAGAATGTTTTAAACCATTCTATTTCTTCAGGTAATAAACAGTATCAGAATTGAGTTCCAACAGAGAAGATTGGAGGTTTACACTCTTTTATCATTCGTTATAACGAGCGTTTGGCCGAACGTTTAGGAAGTTCGCTTCTCAATCCAGTTGCAAGATTTCCCCGTTCAATTGAATAACGAGTGAAACCTTACAAAAGTATCTTCCATCAAAGATTAGGGATGACCGAAGCCCATGTTACATACGCTCAATTACACAATGAAATAGGAAAGACAGAAACCGTGAAGTCCATTAGGGACGTTCTCAGTCTATAATTCCAAGGTCAAAGGCAGCGAGCTGGCAGAAACGTTAGCACGCCGGGCGAAATACGTAGCGGTATTTTGTCTGCCGTTACGTTGTGAGTTCAAATTCCGCCGAGGTCGACTTTGCCTTTCATCCTTTCGGGGTCGATCAATTAAGTACCAGTTACGCACTGGGGTCGATATAATCGACTTAATCCGTTTGTCTGTCCTTGTTTGTCCTCTCTGTGTTTATCTCCTTGTGGGTCGTAAAGAAATAGGTATTTCGTCCATCTCGATGTTCTGAGTTCAAATTCCGCCGAGGTCGACTTTGCCGTTTATCCGTTCGGGGTCGATAAAATAAGTACCAGTGAAACACTAGGGTCGTTCAGAGAAAGGCAACATTAGCTTCAATAATTTAACCATTCAAAAGTACCCTTTAATATGTATTTTTCTTGCGCATTTACTCCCCCACTTAACATTGAGTTCTTTTTTTCTCTAGCATGTTTACATTGCTTCATATGTATATGTATGAATTTACGTATCTATCTATCTATCTATCTATCTATCTATCTATCTATCTATCTATCTATCTATCTATCTATCTATCTATCTATCTATCTATCTATCTATCTATCTATCTATCTATCTATCTATCTATCTGTGTATGTATGTTTGTATGTATCGTACTTTATATATATACACATTTAGTAGGTCCGTTACTACAGGATTTGTTCTGAGATAGCATCTTTTATGGATATGCTGTTGAAGACACACTATGTAAAAAAGGGAGATAGAGAGAGAGAGAAAGAAAGAATAAGAGAGAGAGAGAGAAAGGGAGAGAGAAACAGACAGAGAGGGAGAGAGAAGGAGAGACAGCGGGAGGAGAAAAATTCTTTCCAACAGCGGCCATCGCGCTTTTTCAATGGCACGTACTCACATTTGTCACATGCTTAGACAAGAATTCGTTGTCTCCGATATAGAAGGAGCGAACAACATATTCACTGATGCTGCGTAAAGCGTCCAGACAGATGAAAAATCCACTGTATGCAATTGAAACGATATTTAGTTAAAATAGCCAGCTGTACGTCATACTTAACGCATACACATGGTCTATAGGCCAGTGTTTATAAGGTATGCAGGATCTTTATTGCATATAGCGCATGTGTGTGTGTGTATGTGTGAGTGTGTGTGTCTCTGTATCCGTAAATACACATACATATACATACTTATTATGCATACAAACTTATTATGTATACTTATTATGCATACAAACACACATACATATGCATGCTTATTACAGAATAATAAAACTGCGCTGTCAAAAAATGACGGCGTTTTAATAGAAAGAAGTTGAATTCTGTATTTGATAACTGCATCGACATAACATATATTCTATATGCTCGCTATTGACTTCTATAGAAAGATTAATTAAATTTTTATTGAAAACACTTCGAAGGATTGAATCCAAAGAGAGTTAAATATGATGGAAAGTTTATATAAGCGATTTTAATATTTTATCGCGGTTAAAGCTATAAAACCCGTTTTATTTAATTGTTGAAACTTTTTCGATTGCTATTTCACGAAATCACTGATGAGTCTGCGCTGTCAAATATGACAATGGTTCACACATATTAAAAGTTAATCATATTCATGACTTGTGCCAAAAAAAAAGAAGAAAATCACGAAGGTGTTGCAGTGTTTACTGTGTATATCTTAGTTACTATGCGTTATTCATATATGAATAACCCATTGCCGGATAATTTTTCGTCACAGAAAGGAGTTACTGGCTTTCTATGGTAGTCCTATCACCGATCATGTGATTAAAAATTCCAAGGTCAAAACACTCATAAATATATATATATAAATATATATAAATATATATAAATATAATATATATAAAGGGGTAAAGACCCCCTTCGGTCATGAGTGACCATGGGTTGCACCTAGAGAGTTACCCTCTGAGGCACAAGTCTGGGCAGGTTGTTTTTTATGGAAGACCAGTAGTCGCCCATGCATACCAGCCTCCCCTCTCCACGCCACCAGTGTTATCAAGGGAAAGACTAAGGTCGATACAGTTGGCACCAGTGACGTCGCAACTCATTTCTACAGCTGAGTGAACTGGAGCAACGTGAAATAAAGTGCTTTGCTCAAGAACACAAACACTCAGCCCGGTCCAGGATTCGAACTCACAACCACACGATCGTAAGCTCGACGCTCTAACCACTGAGCCATGCGCCTCCATATATATATATATATATATATATATATATATATATATATATATATATATATATATATATATAGATATATATATATATATATATATATATATATATATATATATATATATATGTATATATATGTATATATATGTATATATATATGTATTTATATATATATACATATATATATACATATATAATATATATATATATTTAAATATTTAAAAATTGAGGGAGATAAATTAATATTAATTTTAATATCAATTTAAAACCAGTAGTCCAGCATTCAAAAAATCTGAGGAGTCAAGAGAAAATTCAAAATATATGTGTATATTGGCAGGGCTGGCCTGCTAGGTAGCCGGCCAGAATGCTAGAAATAGATCATAAACGATCAAACTACAAGGGAAATTCTCTAGAGAAGAATTCAGCGAACACCAGAACCAAATTGGCGGGCAGGACATATGAAAAATTAAATAAAAAACAGACTAAATGCATTACCTCGGTTTCGGTATTAACAAAAGAATTACTGCATAATCAAGTGTCCGTGACTTCTTCAGTACATTCGGTCCTCGAGATGCAAACGCAAGACTAACCCCAGCTCTCGGTGTCAAGACAGACACGTGCTTAGTCTACTGATTACATCGGGAATAAAATTTCAATGTCTGGTTCCGGCGCGCTAAGAGACTCCTGAAGCGAAGGGCTGCAGTGAATAATTCACTGCGGGTA
>NW_021834217.1:0-2500 GCF_006345805.1 Octopus sinensis
CATCAACTTACTTATTGATGTATATTGTTTTATTCTGTCTTATTCTGTTGGATTTGGATGTTCCTATTTATCTAAATAATTATTTAATAAATTATATGAATTGGTATTATCTGGAAGTTGATGATTGAAAGAAATCTATTCCTCTATTTTCTTATTATATATTATACATATATATATATATAATATATATATATATATAATATATATTATATATATATATACATATATATATATATATATATATATGTATATGTATATATATATGCATATATATATATACATGTATATGTATATATATATGCATATATATATATATACATGTATATATATATATATACATGTATATATATATATATATACATGTATATATATATACATGTATATATATATATATATACATATATAATATATATATATATATATGTATATATATATATATATACATATATATATATATGTAATATATATATATATACATATATATATAATATGTATAATATATATATATATACATATATATATATGTATATATATATATATTACATATATATATATATAACACAAGGGGATCAGCCATCTGAATGTGGCTAGGGACAGGGCGGGTGGTGGGGGTGTTACTGATGCATTTAGCCCCAGTAACACCCCCACCACCCCGCCCTGTCCCTAGCCACATTCAGATGGCTGATCCCCCTTGTGTTATAGAGCAGTTACTGTTTATATCTCGCTCAGAGATTTATTATTGTCATATATATATATATATAATAATATATGTATATGTGTGTATATATATATATATCATCATCATCATCATCGTCGTTTAACGTCCGTTCTCCATGCTAGCATGGTTGGACGGTTCGACCGGGTTTCTGGGAAGCCAGAAGGCTGCACCAGGCTCCAGTCTAATTTGGCAATGTTCTACAGCTGGATGCCCTTCCTAACGCCAACCACTCCGTGAGTGTAGTGGGTGCTTTTTACGTGCCACCTGCACAGGTGCCAGGCGGGGCTGGCAACGGCCACGGTCAGATTGTGTATTTTATGTGCCACCGGCACGGAAGCCAGTCGAGGCAGTGCTGGCATCGGCCACGAGTTGGATAGTGCTTTTTACGTACCACCAGACCAGGGATCCTGGCTGGTTCAATTCGATTCGATTTCGCTTGCCCCAACATGTCTTCACAAGCAAAGGGGGTTGGCAAGGGTGCCTGTCGTACGGTCGCATATTGGAGTATTTTACGTGCCACGGCCACGAGTCGGATAGGGCTTTTACGTACCACCAGACCAGGGCTCCTGGCTGGTTCAATTCGATTTCGATTTTGATTTCGCTTGCCCCAACATGTCTTCACAAGCAAGGAGGTTGGCATGGGTGCCTGTTGTACGGTCGCATTGGAGTATTTTACGTGCCACGGCCACGAGTCGGATAGTGCTTTTTACGTACACCAGGCCAGGGATCCTGGCTGGTTCAATTCGGTTTCGATTTCGATTCGCTTGCCCCAACATGTCTTCGCAAGCATGGGGGTTGGCATGGGTTGTCTGTCGCGGATGAGGTTCTATATCGACTTCGCTTGCCTCAGCCGGTCTTTGTGTCCAAGAGGAGGAAAGGCATCATAAGTGGGCTGGGCTCACTTGTCCTGCCTGGTCTTTCATGTACAGAATATTCCAAAGGTCTCGGTCTCTGGTCATTTCCTCAGTGAGGCCTAAAGTTCGAAGGTCGTGCTTCACCACCCGTCCCAGGTTTCCTGGGTCTACCTCTCCCACGGGTTCCCTCAACTGCTAGGGATTGGCACTTTCTCACACACCTATCTTCATCCATTCTCGCCACATGACCATACCAGCGCAATCGTCTCTCTTGCACACATATATATATATATGTGTGGTGTGGGGTGTGGTGTGTATGAATATATAATATAGTGTACATATATATATATGTATGTATGTTATATACATACGTTTTATATATACTTACTATGTATGTACAAACATAGACGTACTATGTGGGAGGTTGATTCAATTCTGAGCAAGAGAAAATGTTTACGAAATTCATGTTTTTTGATTTTGTAAGCATGTCAAAGGGTGTTAGACATATGGAATTCAAAACAGGGGCCCAAGGTTGCTGCTGGAAAGATGGTGGATAATCTTGTGGCTGACTACAAAGTCAGTTTTGCTGGACATCACCTACGTACGCATATACACACACACAGTTCAATGAGGGAGATCGCTGCCTGGTTGTGAGACCAGCTATAAATAGCAGCTACATAACCCTCAAATGCAGAAATGCACACATAGTATATGTGTGTGTGTGTGTGCGCATATGTGTTAGTGTTAGTGTGTGTGTGTGTGCACCCCCAGTTTTAAATTCACCAGTTTACTTCTACAAAGTTCAGTCAGACATTTCAAATGCGGATAGAAATTGTTGAAATATTTGCAACAAACCCAAAATAAAGAAACAGGTTAGAAATTCATTTTTGCAGAACCGAATATGAGAGCAGAGTGTGTAAGCCAATAT
>NW_021834217.1:5000-32500 GCF_006345805.1 Octopus sinensis
CAAGTCATGGGGTAAGTATAAAAATATTTTATTTTTCATTCCCTTTGAAATTACTCTTGTGGTTTGGGCTTTAACTGCCCTCTCTAGCACGTAAGGTGTCCTGTTAAAGGTAACCTACTTTGTGTATAAATACATACATTAATTTATATGTATATATATATATATTTAGTGAATTGAAGAAATGGAGTTGAACGAAGATTGAACCATGGCCATGGGCTCTTAGGAGCCTCGTTCGATTTGTTTTGCTCCGCCTCTGTTCTGTTTTTGTTTTTTCCAACGGATTTCCTATTTCTTCCTGAAGAGAAAGACACAATATGGTCTCATTATTCAATCGGAATTTGGTAAATTGTGCCTTTCGAAACACGTGTAGAATGCAATAAAACGATTTCTGTTCAATCTTCGTTCAACTCCATTTCTTCAATTCACTAATAATATTAAAATTCAATTATCCGCACCAACGCACGGTTGCAACACCATATGGTTGTACCTCCAACCGTGCTGTCTTCTGCTGTGATTTTTGCTACCAAGGTATCGGTTAAACTTTTGATTAATCTGCAACAAGATTATTCATCTTTCTATTTCACAAAATATATATATATATATATATTGGCTTCAAATTTTGGCACAAAGCCAGCAGAATCGTGGAATGCTCCAGTTTTGATTGCATCAGTCCCAGTGGCCATCGTCCCTGAATGTGAATCTCCATGGAATTAGAACTCAGAACATAAAGTCAGATGAAAACACTGCTAAGCATTTTGCCTGGTGTACTAACGATTCTGCCAGCTCAGCAGATATATATACATGTTTATATACACATATATATATATATATATATATATATATATATATATACACATGTATATATCTTTATATATATATAGATATATATATATATATATATATATATATTTTCTAATTTCAGCTCAGAGCTGCAGCCATGCTGATGCACCGAGCCATACAGAGCTCTCGGTCATTGGCTCAATGCATACATATATACATTCCTATAACAATAGAATCTGACTAGAAGGAGATTTGGCTGTTATTTCTAGCAGGGTTAGCTACTCTAAAGCATTCTTTTTCCTTGCTTCGTTCAATGTCCGACACATTAACGATGAAGTCATTCACTGCACAAATAACAGTCCTTTCTTCTAAAGGCACAAGGCCTGACATTTTGTAGGGAAGCGGACGGTCGACTACATCGGCCTCAGTACTCAAATGCTACTTGTTTTATTGACCCTGGGGAGATGAAACCAAAGTCGGCCTCGGTGGAATTTGAACTTGGAACGTAGCGACAAGTGAAATACCACTAAGCATTTCGCCCAACATGCTAACGATTCTTATTAATTATAATAATAATAATAACTATAATGGGCTTATTGTATACGATGTTAGGGTCACTACAACTCATTGGAAAAGGTATGCCTGTATGTGTGTATGTATATGGGTGTGTTTGTAGGTACATGTTTATATGTATATATATGTATGTGTATGTGTGTGTGTGTGTGTAGCTATATATGTATGTATACAAATTTAAATGTTGAGGATGGGATTTTTCCATATAAACAAAGAAGGCAAAATAAGTGAATATGATTGGTTCAGAAACATGAAACACTTGAATGGAAATGCATGGAGAGGTGGTGGTGGTGGTGGCCATGTTGGAGAGGATGTAAAGAGAGAAAGAAAGAATATAGAATTGGATGGGAGGTGGGGAGAGGGTGTCATTCATATAGTCTGTGGTAATCTGAGATAGGCGTGTAGATGCAATCTGGCTAACATATACTACAACACACCAACATATACACACACATACCTATACACGACAGCAGACACATACTTTTAAACCAAGATACATACCCATGACAAGGTAACACCCACCAGGTATCTAGAAACTTCTTCCTGGTAGATTATAAATATAGCTTTAAGTGCAGTATACTAGCCAAACCATTGCCACTTTTGCATGATATTTCTGAGAGAGACAGTCTTCAGGCTAGAATAAACACCTCAACACAAGTAATCCAGGTAATTATTTTATTTAATATGCAATTTACCAATACACTTCGTTAAAGCTTCATTAGAACTATTTGAAGCATAAACTTTTATATTGGAATTTGTTTTATTTTCAGGCAGTATTTTTAGACAAGAAAATTTTCAAAGATTTTACACTGTTACATTACAAGTAAAAATTTTCATTTTCAGAATATAAAATAAAGTATAGTTTGGTTATGACTATGTCAAAACTATTTAATGGAAATTAGAGGAATGGATATGTTCATCTAAGGATACACAATTTTAGGTAGTTTACAGTGGATTTCTAATTCTCAAGTGAAATTTAAAATTTGTAAATTAATTTTATGGCTGTTAAATTATTAGTTTTATGTAAACTTAATTTTTTAAAAGCTTAGCAAGGGAGAAGGGCCCTGCCGATGGTCCTTTATATTTCCAGGGTCTTCAAAAGTGGTGAATGGAAGATAGACATTCTCAAAACAAGAGACCTAACATGAATGCATACAACAGAGAAATCCTCTCCTAAAAAGCATCTCAAGGGCCAGGTGATGGTGTCAAAAAAGGTGATAGATTAAGTCTGCAACCAAGGAGGCAACAAAGGATTTGAACTCAGATCACAAAGAACCACATTAAATACTACAAGGCATCTTGTCAAATATATAAATCCATCAGACCACCACCTCAGACTGGCATTTTAATTATCGACCCTTGCATAATAAAAATCAAAATTAATCTCGGCAGGATTTGAACTCAGCAGACAAAGAGTTTGTATAAATACCACAAGGTAGTGTGTGTGTGTAGCTATATATGTATACAAATTTCAATATTGAGGATCGATTTTTCCACAAAAAGAAAGAAAGCAAAATAAGTAAAAAACAAATTTATAGCCTGATTAAGTTTGTGTCTAAGTCCAACGTTCTAATGACTCTATTAACACAGTGTAACACATGCTTTGTTTATTTGTATTTTTTAATGTTCATATAAGCATTTTTTGCCACTAAATTCAAAAATCACATTCATTTTTACCTAACATCGATAGTTATTTATTTATTCCTAATTTCATATTTGCTCTTTATATTTGTAACTTTTCTCTACAGCACTTTGTTGGTTCAATCTATTCTAGTATTGTAAGGATAATTACACAACATTTAGTAATTTTTCATTGATTGAAAAGTATTTAGGAAGTATAATATTAGTTACAACAAAAAGAAACAATAAAACTCTGCACTGTAAATGCCTTGATAACTCTTTTCTTAAGATGAGAAGTGCTTTGACGATCGAGATTTTCTAGAGTGTATACCTTCATCTCTTCTGACTAGAGACCATATATAATCTCCCATCATAGAAGTATCCCATCGACCTTGGTATCTTCTTTCCATAGTTGCGACGTCCTGATTAAATCTCTCACCATGATCCTCACTTCACGGCATTTCCAGTATACAGATGTCTTGCAGTCTTCCCCCAGTAGATTCCATTCCTTCAACCTTGATAAAACAAGTTCAACTCCTGACTTAGTAAGACCCAGATCCCTGATTAAATCATCTAGCTCACTCTGATTTGGAAGGTGAGGCTCTGAAGTCGTTCATGGTACGAAAGCTTCTGCTACTTGTTGACTCTTCAGATGAAATATTTTCTGGTGGTAGTGGTACTCGTAAACTGTCAGGTGCTCTAGATGATGGTATGTCTGGATACTGAAGAGATTGTCTTCTTTTCACTTTTCTGTACTTTGTCACATTGATCATACAAAACTAACAGTCATCGTGATGGTTCTTTGGCTCTCTCCATACCCTTGGAATGGCAAAAGGCATTGACCTTCCTGGACATTTTAACCATCATTCTAGAGTAGACTGACAGCTTCCACATATCACATGTGGGGGCCCGTGGTTTGTCCTGGTCACCTATGGGCATTCCGAAATAGTCTGTACGCTATCCACAATTTGGCACCTTTCACGATCTTATGTAATACCTGCTTTTTTCCAATATAATAAACCACACACATAGCAAAATGTATCTGGAGAATTTTTACATATTCTAGAAGCCATCCTGAAAGTAGCACAATTTAGTAATTGGTCTGAAAGGGAAAATTAGACATACATTAGTCAGCGGAACATTATAACAATACCGAATATATAATAACATTGAAAGTCGACATATTGTTTTAACTGTTGATGAGACACAAAAAATAATTTCAGTTTTGGAATCAGCAGAAAAAATAGATTGATAAACAATGAAAAAAATTCAATTAACAAATTTTTTTTGAAAATTGTTACATTGTGTAATTGATCTTTTTCTTCTTTCAATCAATGAAATATTTTTTTTAACTGATTTTGATTTTAATATTAAACTTTGTATATAAATGGAATTGTTCTGCTGATTTCATTTCTATTTTATATCTTGAAGCAAACAAAAAGAATTGTTTAAATATTAAACAATTTGGTGACAACATATATTTTCTCTCTCAGCACATTTTAATGTGCAATGCATTAAATATGTTTTCTCACCATCTTCAATATTATTTATCAGATGGATTGCTTCTGAGAATTACTTCATATTGTCTGCAATTATTATAAACTCTATTACAAACCAACAACAAAGTCTCAAAAAAACTCCTAAAAACATGTTAGATGATAACAACTTATGGGTGGGGTCATGGCTAGAAAGTCTGACCATAGGGTGATTAGATAAGAATTGATTTTTAGTTAAACATCAACAACAGAAGCCATAATTTTAATTTATTTTAAACAAATATATTTGTTACATTTCAAATGTAATGTTTATAAAAATAATTCTAATATTTCAACTTCATAAATTGTATTCTGACATTATAAAAGTTAAACATCCTATTAATTTAAAAAAGATTATAGTTTTGATATATTTTTATAAATTATATTTAAATATTGTATTTGAAGGAATAATCTATGTTATAATTTGGTAAATTTAGAAATATTCTTGGAGATTTCTGTGGAATTATCAGCTTGGTTGAGAAATAGAATAGTGATGGGTGTTTTTTTAAAGTGTAGATTTGTGGATGAGAAAGACATGAATAATAATTGAAGAGAGGGTGTGTCATTTATAGAGATAGGTTAACAGACTAAATGGTGGTGGTCGTGGTGGTAGAAAGATTTCAAGTTATGAATGTAATGTGTGGCTGATGTGTTTTACTCCTTTAGTTTATTGAACACGGCCATGCTGGAGCATTGCTTTTATGTATTTAACTGATTGTATTAGCACCAGCATTTCTTTTTAAGTCCGGTAAATATTTTAACCGAATCTATTTGTGGATCAGCTAAATTAGGAAATGGAGTTGATATTTTAATTAAACAGTAAGTACTAATGATTAAATGATGGAAAGAATATATATATATATAAAGTGAGAGAGAGAGAGATACACACTTGTATACATACATATATACGCACACTCTTCACATTTGTGCTAATTTCCTCCAACCATTTTATAAACTATAAAAAATGTGTCTAGGATTTCAAATACTTTTACAAGAAGAGAAAGTTTATATTTTTTTGAACAATTTCAAAAATATTTGATGAATTCTATAGAAAGAAAATGTAAATTATATTTAATGACAAAAGGTTTTAGATTTTATGTTTCATGGAAAATTCAAAGTTTGTAAATCAATTTTACAGAAATTTAAGATAAGAAATCAAATAGGTACGTAACTGTGTCTTTATTTTTGTCCCACTAACATTGCTTGACAACCGATGTTAGTGTGTTTACATTCCTTTAACTTAAAAGTTCAGCAAAAGACACCAATAGAATAAGTACTAGGCTTACAAAGAATAAGTCCTGGGGTCAATTTGTTTGACTAAAGGCAGTGCTCCAGTATGGCCACAGTGAAATGACTGAAACAAGTACAAGAATAAAAGAATATATATATATATACATATATACACGTACACTATATAAACACACACACACACATAATATATACATGTTTATGTAAAAGGGAAATAAAATGTTGAAGTTGATATTGAAAAGGAGAGAGGGAATGAGAGAAAGAGAGAGAGAAGAAAGTAAAAGAAAAGAAGGACATATGAAGGATATAAAATAGGAAAGGAAGAGTTGTTATCATTATTATTAATTACTATTATTATTATTATTATTAATTACTATTACTATTATTTGGGTGGTGAGCTGGCAGAATCGTTAGCATGCTGGGCAAAATGCTAGGCAGCTATTTGTTTGCCTTTACGTTCTGAGTTCAAATTTTGCCGACATCAACCTTGTTCCTTTCGGGGTCAATAAAATAAGTACCTTTTGAGTTCTGGAGTCGATGTAATCAATTTACCTGCTCTCCAGAACAAGCTGGCCTTCTGTTAAAATTTGAAGCCATTATTATTATTATTATTATTATTATTATGACTCATCTGCCACAACATTCTGAGTTCAAATTCCACCAAGGTCAACTTTGCCTTTCATCCTTTTGGGGTCGATTCAATAAGTTCCAGCTATGCACTGGAGGCGATGTAATTTACTAGTCCCCTCACCCCAAATTTCAGGCCTTGTGCCTATAGTAAGAAAGTATTCTTCTTCTTCTTCTTCTTCTTCTTCTTCTTATTATTATTATTATTATTTTATTATTATTATAATTACTGTGACGAGCTGGCAGAATTGTGAGGATGCAAAGCAAAATGTTGAGCGGCATTTTGTCCATCTTTACATTCTGAGTTCAAATTCCACCAAGGTTGACTTAGCCTCTCATCCTTTTCGGATCGATAAATTAAGTACTAGTTGAGTACTGGGGTGAGTGTAATAGACTGGACCCTTCCTTGAACTTGCTGGCCTTGTGCCAAAACTTGAAATCATTTTTATTATATTAAAAAAACATAAAAGAAATCATTGCTGTTGTTGTTGTTGTTTTTGCTGCTGCTGCTAATATTATTATTATTGATGTTGTTATTGTTATAGTTATTGATATTCTTCTTCTTCTTCTTATTATTATTATTATTATTATTATTATTATTATTATTATTATTATTAATGTGATGAACAAGCAGAATTGTTACAAAATGCCAGACAAAATACTTTGCATCATTTCTTCCAAGTTTACATTTTGAGTTCAAATTCCACCAAGGGTGATTTTGACCCTTGTCCTTTTGGGATTGATAAAATAAGAACCAGTTAGGGGCTGGGGATGGGTGACATAATCAATTAACCCCCACACCCCAAATTTCAGGCCTTATGCCTATAGTAGAAAGGATTATTATTATCTTCAGAATATTACCAAAAAAATTTGGGGGCATGGCTGTATGGTTAAGAAACTCACTTCACAACCTTGTGGTCTCAGGTTCAGTCCCACTTTGCAGCACCTTAAAGAATTAACTTCTTCTAATGTTCCAGGTTGACTTAAGCCTTGTGAATGGGTTTCGTACATGGAACTGATAAAGCCTATGGTATATACATGTGTGTGTATATTCATGTATGCATGTATATGTATGCATGTAAGTGTGTGTGTGTGTGTGTGTGTGTGTGTGCATATGTCTGCACATGTCTCCTTGTCTTGACATCTGCTGCGAATTATAAACAAATTTCGCATCAAACAAACAGTCGTTTGTTTGCAGTGTTTCACCAGAAAACATATCCAACCATTGTGCTGTTCATGTTGGAAGAACTTGGGGAAATATTGGTGAGCCTCATCGAGTGTAGTCATAGACTTGACTGAGTGGGACTCACAAGAACCTGGCAAGAAACAAAACAAAATTATTAGAAAGAAAATACAAAAAAGAAAATACATCATCTGATGTATTATAAAGGTTTTGACATCCATTTTCCCTAACTGGCATGGGGAGGACAGTTGACGAGGAAGCAGTGAACCAGAGGACATTGCTGAGCTCCAATGAAAGATTTGGCAAGATTTCTACAGCTGCATGATCTTCTTAACACCAGATGCACACATACACGTGTGTGTATGTGTTTATACGTGCATAAGAGTATATGAATGAATAAACATGGGTTTACTTACGTTTGATTGCACATCTGATTTTGTATGCTAGCATGGGTTAGGTGAATATATTATTGTAGCCTTGTTTTACAGACAGACAGCCTTCCTATTACTCACCCAAAACCATTTTGCAAGAACAAAAGTTCTTATTTCCCATGTCTTCCAAGGCGGGGGTGATTGGTTGACAGATGTTTCTGCTTGGAGCAACTTAAAAGAGATTGCAAACATAAACAAATGCACAGACACCTACGTGCACACACACTCAGCTCGAGTTCACTGCTTCCTGTAGCAGAAACAGCTGGAAGCTAATGAAGGTGTCTACGTAACTCTTGTTCTTTTGTCATTCATTGATTCATATCTAAAAACATACATAGACACAAACATTTATACACGGGTATGTGAAGGTATATTCATATATTTACACATGTGCATTTATGTATATGTGTATGTATGTATATATCATCATCATCGTTTAACGTCCACTTTCCATGCTAGCATGGGTTGGACAATTTGACTGAAGGCTGGTGAACCAGATGGCTGCACCAGGCTTCAATCTTGATCTGGTAGAGTTTCTACAGCTGGATGCTTTTCCTAACGCCAACCCTTCCGAGAGTATAGTGGGTGCTTTTACATGCCACTGGCACGGGGCCAGTCACGCGATACTGGTAATGACCTTGCTCAAATCTTTTACACATGCCACCGGCACAGGTGCCAGTAAGGCAATGCTGGTAACTATCAAGCTCGAATGGCGACTTTTATGTGCCAACAGCACGGACGCCAGATAGCCGGTTGGCAACGGTCACGCTAGGATGGTGCTCTTAATACCCTACTAGTACAGGGCTCGAGTGCCAGTAAGGCGACGCTGGGAACGATCACAATCGAATGGTGCCTTTTAAGTGCCACTGGGACGGAAGTCAGTTAGCCGCTACGGACACTAGTCATCGAATTGGATTTTGATTTCACTTGCATCAACAGGTCTTCACAAGCAGAGTTTAAGTCGTCCAAAGAAGGAAAAGGTACGCATAAGTGGGCTGGTTACGCCCCTGGCATAGGCCATGAGGTTATGGACACATTTGGTTTGCCGGGTCTTCTCACGCATGGCATATTTCCAAAAGTCGATGTCACTAGTCATTTCCTTGGTGAGGCCTAAAGTTTAAAGGTCGTGCTTCACCACTTCATCCCAGGTTTTCCTAGGTCTACCTCTTCCACTGGTTCCCACAACCACTATGGTGTGGCACTTTTTCACACAGCTATCCTCATCTATTCTTGTCACATGACCATACCAGCACAGTTGTCTCTCTTGCACACCACATCTGATGCTTCTTAGGTTCAACTTTTCTCTCAAGGTACTTACACTCTGTTGAGAACGCACACTGACATTACACATCCATTGGATCATACTGGCTTCATTCCTTGCGAGCTTACACCTGTCCTCAGCAGTCACATCCCATGTTTCACTGCCATGTAGCATGGCTGTTCGTACACATGCGTCATACAGTCAACTTTTTACTTTGAGTGAGAGGCCCTTTGTCACCAGCAGAAGTAAGAGCTCTCTGAACTTTGTCCAAGCTATTCTTATTCTAGCAGTTACATTTTCAGCGCACCCTCCCCCACTACAGACTTGGTCACCTAGATAATGGAAGCTATCAACTACTTCAAGTTTTTCTTCCTGGAATGTGGCGGAAGTTGTTCTCTGCGCATTTTCAGTGTTTATTGCACCCGAGCATCTACCACACACAAAAGCTATCTTCCCAGTTAGCCTTCCTTTGATATTACTGCACCTCTTATGTGTCCATAGCTTACACTGGGTACATCTTATAGAATTTTTACCTATGCCTCTACTACAGATCGAGCAGGGCCATCTACCTGAAGGGATTTGTGGTTTGCTTGCCTTCCCACTTATTAGGACTGTGGTTTTAGCTAGGTTGACTCTAAGGCCCTTTGATTATATATATATATATAGATTTAGAGACATGTTACTTGAAGCCTTCGACGAAATAGAAGGGGGCATAGCTACACATGGGGTAGAAGATAACTGGGCGCTTCTAAGGGACAACCTACTGAAAGCCACTGACCAGATCTGTGGCTGGTGCAAAGTCCCCACAAGACCCAAAATAACGTGGTGGTGGAACAATACTGTTGACAGGGCTATTAGACAAAAGAAACAGGCTTGGAAGGACTGGAAGAACGGTGGTAGCAGGGAAGTGTATCAGACTGCAAGAAAGGAAGCTAGGAGGCAGGTTTATTTAGCCAGAGGGGAAGCAGATAGGAAAAAATTTGCCAATGTCCTGCGCCGTGAGGATGAAAGACTTGAGGTATTTCGTATAGCAAGACAGTGTGTGAGTGAGAATCGTGACGTGGTAGGAGAAAAATGTGTTCGCACGGATGACGGCTCACTTGCGCTAAATGAGGATGCAAAGAGAGAGGTTTGGAGAAGCCACTATGAAAGGTTGCTGAATGAGGAAAATGAATGGGATAAAGAGAGTCTGCCGAATGTTGACCCAACAGAGGGACCAGCAATCCGAGTTGACAGTTCCTTAGTAGTTAAGGCAATTAAAAGCATGAAAACAGGGAAAGCCCCAGGCCCATCAGGAATTACTGCAGAGATGCTCAAAATATCCTGTAGTGTCGGCTATAGCCTAGTCACCCGTATAGTTAACTAGGTGATACACGAAGGAGTCATTCCCAATGACTGGTGTAGCAGCATAATAGTCAGCTGCTACAAAGGTAAAGGTGACGCCCTAGATACAAATAACTACAGGGGTATCAAGCTGCTGGATCAGGTAATGAAGGTTACGGAGAGGGTTATAGCCCAACTAATTAGAGAGAGAGTTAGCCTAGATCAGATGCAGTTTGGGTTCGTGCCAGGGAAAAGTACTACTGATGCTATTTTCATGGTAAGACAGCTGCAGGAGAAATACCTAGCCAAAGACAAGCCCCTGTACCTGGCTTTTGTTGACATGGTGGTCAATGAGGAAACTAGGGATAGATGAATCGTTAGTGAAAGCTGTTCAAGCCATGTACAGAGACGCTGCTAGTAAGGTGAGGGTTGGCATCGAGTACAGTGAAGAATTCAGGATAGAGGTTGGGGTCCACCAAGGTTCAGTCCTCAGTCCCCTCCTATTTATCATAGTCCTCCAGGCAATAACAGAGGAATTCAAAACAGGATGCCCCTGGGAGCTCCTCTATGCTGATGACCTTGCTCTAATTGCTGAGTCTCTATCAGAACTAGAGGAGAGGTTTCAGGTATGGAAGCAAAGTTTAGAATCGAAGGGCCTTAGAATCAACCTAGCCAAAACCAAAGTCCTAATAAGTAGGAAGGTAGACCAATCACAAACGCCTTCAGGTAGATGGCCCTGCTCGATCTGTAGAAAAGGTGTAGGTAGAAACTCTATAAGATCCACCAAGTGTAAGCTATGGACACATAAGAGGTGCAGCAATGTCAAAGGAAGGCTAACTAGGAAGATGGTTTTTGTATGTGGCAGATGCTCAGGAACAATAAACACTGAAAATGCTCTGAGACCAACTTCCGTCACTTTCCAGGGAGAAAAACTAGAAGTAGTTGATAGTTTCCGTTACCTAGGTGACCAAGTCAGTAGCGGGGGCGGATGTGCTGAAAGTATAACTGCTAGAGTAAGAATAGCCTGGGCAAAGTTTAGAGAGCTCTTACCCCTGCTGGTGACAAAAGGCCTCTCGCACAGAGTGAAAGGCAGACTGTATGATGCGTGTGTACGTACAGCTATGCTACATGGTAGTGAAACATGGGCCGTGACTGCTGAGGACATGCGTAAGCTCGCGAGAAATGAAGCTAGTATGCTCCGATGGATGTGTAACGTCAGTGTTCATAATCGACAGAGTGTAAGTACCTTGAGAGAAAAGTTGGACCTAAGCAGCATCAGTTGTTGTGTGCAAGAGAGACGTTTGCGCTGGTATGGTCATGTGATGAGAATGGCTGAAGATACTTGTGTGCGAAAGTGCCACACCCTGGCAGTTGAGGGGACCTGTGGAAGAGGTAGACCCAGGAAAACCTGGGTCGAGGTGGTGAAGCACGACCTTCGAACTTTAGGTCTCACCAAGGAAATGACTAGAGACCGAGACCTTTGGAAGTATGCTGTGCGTGAGAAACCCGGCAAGACCAGTGAGAACAGTCAAAATCAAAATCAAACCAAATTGAGGTCGATCAACATCAGGGCCCCCGTGCAGGTGACACGTAAAAGCACCATCCGTTCGTGGCCGTTTGCCAGCCCTGTCTGGCCCCCGTGTCGGTGGCACGTAAAAGCACCATCCGTTCGTGTTCGTTGCCAGCCTGGCCTGGCCCCCATGCCGGTGACACGTAAAAGCACCATCCGGTCGTGGCTGTTTGCCAGCTCTGTCTGGCCCCCGTGCAGGTGACACGTAAAAGCACCATCTGTTCATGGCCGTTTGCCAGCCCTGTCTGGCCCCCGTGTCGGTGGCATGTAAAAGCACCATCCGTTCGTGTTCGTTGCCAGCCTGGCCTGGCCCCCGTGCCGGTGACACGTAAAAGCACCATCCGTTCGTGGCTGTTTGTCAGCTCTGTCTGGCCCCCGTGCAGGTGACACGTAAAAGCACCATCCGTTCATGTCCGTTGCCAGCCTCGCCTGGCCCCGTGCCGGTGACACGTAAAAGCACCATCCGTTCGTGGCCGTTTGCCAGCTCTGTCTGGCACCTGTGCGGGTGGCACATAAAAAGCACCCACTACACTCGCGGAGTGGTTGGCGTTAGGAAGGGCATCCAGCCGTAGAAACACTGCCAGATCTGACTGGGCCTGATGAAGCCTTCCAGCTTCACAGACCCCAGTTGAACCGTCCAACCCATGCTAGCATGGAGAACGGACGCTAAATGATGATGATGATGATGATGATATATATATATAAATATTTAGCAGAAGTAACAAAGTGACCCAAGATCCAAAAGTTTCGTTTAATAGCATTTATCAAACTGGTTCTTTGGAGGTATAGTCCCAGACCTCCAAAAACCAGTTTGATGAGCGTCAACTCTCGGACCTTGAGTCCCTACTGTCATGCCCCTATCACCCCTACCTCTATCTTTCATCTCTCAACCACTCTCTCTTCTTCTTTTCACTCTACTATCTTACTGCTGTGACAAAGATTGGCAGTAAATCTCTTCTCTTCACCATTCTTCCAATGAAACTAGGGATGTTACTGGACCTACCTGGGTCTCTCCCTAACACCCAAACCACTCCTTTTCATATATTTATTACCCTAGATCTCTCACACATCCCAAGGTATATGTGAAACCCAGAGATTGAGGGGAACCTTTAGTTTTGTCAAGGACATGGCGATTGTCTCTAGTGACGGTGCCATAAGATGCACCCAGTGCACATTGTGCAGTGGTTGGTGTCAGGAAGAGCATCCAGCTGTAGAAAGAAAACCAGAAAATGTAACTTCAGGCAAGATATTCTTTGAACCATCCAACCCATTCTAGCATGGAAAATGGGGGTAAAATGATGATCATCATACATACAGACGTATGGATGTATAAATATACATATGTGCATCCTTGTGTATATATTATACACGTTCATTCTATCATATATACATATATATGTATGTATATCCTGAAGAAGGTCTCTTTTATTTTTCATTCCTCCTGGGGTCAATAGAGTAACAGTCATTATTTCATAGACCAAGGAGGCGGTGGAGGATCATTCTGATGATGATGGGTCACCAGAATGTCATTAAACACCCCCACCAATATTTCCTAATCCACCTCATTAAACCCCCAATACTTCATAATAAACTACACCAAGTTATAACTCCTCACCTGACACAAAACAAAACACACTTCACCTGCCAAACCCTTTTTCATACAAACACATCTTTCTCATTGCTACCCAAACATTGTCCCTGAAATTAAAGATAATTAAGATGAACCTACCGTTCATTAATTGGACTTATTCATTAACCAATCTTTATTATCTCAATCAGCAACAAATAATAACGATCCTCTCAACATGCTGTCTATCAGTGTGATTATATGAAAGCCCATCTTTGGATAAGCTTTCCCAGTTTAATCAATGTTGTGTATGATAATTGTGTGGATTATATTGAAATGTCGAGAGATTTACAGCATTTGTCAGGTTAAGAACAGTTTCGTCTCCAGCTATCTCTTAATCCAGGTAAATATGATGGAAACCAAGCCAACCATGACTGTCACATCATTTCCAGTGCATATAATTATTAGTAATACTTATAATCCTGATTGGTAGGGACGTGGTATTTTGTTATAAACTACTGTAAATTATATTAAATCGTTTTATAAGACAATACCACATTCAACTGTGTTAGCAGTGTTTTTCACATTATTCTACAGATATTCCATAGAAATTATAGCCGGCTCTGATTTTTTGCTAAAATGTTTCGTATCGAGATGTCAGATGTAAACAAACAACAGATGTTTTTGTCTTTGATCTCATTCTTTCCATCTGACATTTCAATATGAAATGTTGTAGCAGGAAATCAGTCCTGGCTATAATTTCTATCGATAATATCTGTAGAAATAACCTCAACAAAATACTTCCGTCTTACTCCAAAACTTTTCACCATCGCTTATATTCAGTCAATAAAGATAATGGTGTATTTATATCTTCAAGTTTTATTTCTAATGATTATTCCATTGGAAACAGTTTAAATGTTTAACTTCACTGTCAAATAAACAATTTGTTTAATATATTTAATGAAATGTGTGTTTTCCTTGAAATTCTTTGAATGAATCAAGTAAATATTATTTTATCAAAAGCTTTTCACAAAACTAATAAAGTTTTCATTTTATTTCAGCTTTCATGTAAAAATTAGTGAATTTTGAAGAGATAAATTGTATTCCAAAGGAAGAAAACAAAATCCACAGAAAAGAATATATTTAACAGAAAAAGATAATAATTCTATATTCATAAAATGGAGAAGATTAATGAAGAAAACAAAATGTTGGCTCTCATTCCAGCCACAGTCTGTGATACAACACCAATTCATAAGGAAACTACACCAATTCTTACCCAAATATTACATACACAAAACACAAAGAAAACAGAAGAACAGGAAAGAAAAGACACAAAGAAATCTAAAGAACAGGAAAAGTCCATGTTACCAAGTTTTCTTCATATTGTGACATGTTACCGAACACTAATCAAAACAGACCACATCAATACGTTTATAGATTATGTAAAGGATGAATGTAATCACATGGACTCTCTGGGTTTAAATGGATCTCGAATTTTACGTAATATCAAGCGTAAAATGCCAAGATTTCTGGAATTTGCAGAACAAAATAATGATTTTGTTCACCAAAACCTTGATTGGTTTCAACAAAGACTCTTTGACATTTATGTCACCTGTAACCCATACAACCACAAGACCATTGAACCACCAAAAGTAACCACAAAATTTCGTCCTCTTCGGCCAGTTGTGACCAGAGAAGTAGAGATTGAGGAATCTGGTGAAGACTTAAGCAACCCAATATCCAATATTGTTGTCATACAAGGGGGTATTGTAACATATTCCCGCCACTGTATGACAATATGTTGTATAACAAGAGACAGCAACAGAAATGAAGTTCATTGCTCATCTTCTGTCACTGATTTTACTAGAATCAGTGAAGACAGAGTCCTGGCCACCCTGCCCTTCCGAAAAATGATTCTTATTATCAACCCTTTAAGTTTTAAAATCAAAAGAATTCAGCTAGGATTAATCTTGGTTTCCTATTTGGAACATTCTACGCTTATAGGTGTAGAAATGTTTGGTCGGACCATATACGTCATTGACTGGGAAGAGAATAGAATAAAATACGAATTCATAACCAAAGAAACACCTTCAGATATTGCTGTAGGAGCACAAAACAAACTCTTAGTATCCTTTTCCAATATTAACAGGGTTACCTGTTACAATGTGGATGGCCAGCAGTTATTTGAGGTGGATACCAATTCCCTGGACATTCCAAGCCACATCTCTGTCTACCAAAACCATTTTTATGTCCTTCAGGGACATATTATTTATCGGATATCAGGTACAGGTGCTGTGACAACAAGAGAAATTGGCATGAAATGCCGCCATATTTCTGTTGGCAGAGAAAACATTTTTGTAACCGATTATTTTGATGTCCTTCATATCATTGGAACAAATGAAGACTTTTGGCCCAGGCAGTCATATAACCCCCAGCTATGGACCCCGACATTGAACAACTATATTTATATTGAGGATTGCTGCAATGTTACTAATATTCTACCTATGTCTACATCTTCTATATTAATATTCTACAGGAATAATAAAGCTATATTATTCACTGAGACTGGAGAAATAATTAACCAAAATAATTCAACTTTCCTTGAGATTCCTTCTTGCTTTTGTAGAATGAATTCTAAAGGATTTCTGTTGTTTTACCGTGAAAACAAAGAATTTCAGTGTATCACATGCCCTGGGCTAATGAAAGGCCCTTTAATGAAAGTCCATACTGATTACATTAAACTATGTCATGTTGTATCAAATAAGTGTTTAGCTCTAACCACAAGTGGAAACAAAAGTGAGGTCCATATTCTATTGATCCACAAAGATAAAGTTGACATTGCAGAAAGAATTTCTCTGGGACATCATAATGTCAGCATTGCTGCAACTCCAATTAATTTTGTAGTCGTAGATGGAAACGAAAATAAAATGGTATTTTATTCCACATGTGGTGAAGAACTTTTTCAAAAATACCTTCCATTCTATGGCTACCCTCATCACATCTACTCTGATAATGTTTATTTCTATGTCCTCTTCAGGAGACACTCTATTCTCAGATGTTACGATCTATATGGACAAATGAAATGGCAGTGGGAACTGCCTTTCCCTGTTCACCCTCACATTGCTGTTTTCCAAGGAACCCTTTATGTCCCGGACACTCAACTCAACAGGGTTCTTCTTTACAAGTATCAAGACCGGTCGTCTGGCTGCCTTTTACCCATTAAAAATCCTTATATCAGAAATCTAAATCTACGACTCAAAGAAAAGGAGAATGACCAAAAACTTGTAATTGGCGAAATATGTAATCTGTCCAATGGACAGTTGGTGGTGTCTGACATCAAGCATGATTGTTTATTGTACATTTCTGAGGAAGGAGACATTGTGTCCAGATTACCTCTGCCGTCTACAGCCACAGATATATGTCGATGGGATTCTAATCATATAGGGGTCACATTACCCCTACAGAAACAATTAAGGGTCATCGGAAACCTATCAAAGACAGTGAGAAGTGTATCATTAAGGCAGCCTTATGTACGGGTGTGTAAGATGGGTGAATGTGAAATTGTTTGTTATTGTGATAAACCATCACATTTTGACATTTTAGCCATCAATTATTATAATCAAGTCGAAGTAATTAAGACAATTAATATCCCTGTGTTTGTGAAATCATTATCAATAGACAAGAAAACAGAAAAGCTATTAATTGTTACTAGGGGAAAAGCTTTTCAGTACAACACTAGAATAGGTGGTGGTGGTCATGGCAGTGATGGTAGTATTAGTAGTGGTGATGGTAGTATTAGTAGTGGTGATGGTAGTATTAGTAGTAGTGATGGTATGGTTTCCAGTGATTCAGAGTCCGAAATAGAAGCTTTCTTCAAGCACATTAGTGGTGGTGGTCATGGCGGTCGTCAGATGGTCCCCAGTGTTTTAATGTCCCAAGTGAAACGTCCCCTCAGTCTCCAAGGTGGATCTATTGACCAAACGTCTGTTTATCTGATAGACAGAAGCCGTATGTTTGCCATAAACGATCAGAATTTGTTGGTTAATGATCTCGTTACTAATAATCAACTTAATTATTATATCGACCTGGTGGATGTATTTTCCAGACACATTTCTCTCAGTGAAATGTTGTCTTCCACTTTATATCTACAGGACCTGACAGTTTCTGATAAAGCCAGACATATTCCTCTCCCTAAACATTTGGGAGACAAAGGACCAATGGAGATTAAACGTTTGGTTCTTACTGAAAATAATCTGATTGCAGGATGTGACTGGAAGAATGGAAACATTAAGATATTCACATTGGATGGTCAACTATTGGATTCAATCAAAGTGAATATTTATAGGAATATTAAAATGTGTCGATGGCAGTCAAACACACTGGTCATTACGATGAGGGATCTTTATGATTATAATAAACACCAACTGTTGACATTAAAAGTGGAATTTCCATTGTCGTTGGTAATTTACAAAACGAGAAATAATTATTATGAATGTGTGGCTTCTTTATCAAACAATCAACTGGTTTTGAGTGAATGGAGAGATGGAAGACATTTGTATTTTGTTGATATTGATGAAATACATTCGAGTGTGAAGGAAATAAAAAAAATAGACATACCTGAACCATTAATAAAGAGAGGCAGAAATGGAAATTATTCTGATATAATCCGGGATATTAAAGTTACTGATGAAGATGTCATCATTGTCTTCAACGAAAGATTCATCATTTTCTTCAACAGTGGTGGTCAATATTTACATTCAGTCAGACACTACATGGTGAATTATCATGGTGGTGGTGATGACAGGATGACAATTGATGACAGTTTTTTGTACATTTATGGTCAGTGGGAGAAATATTTAGGTTCATTTGGATATAAAAACATTTTGTGTTTGACCCAGAATGGGGAATACAAGAGAATATTTTTAAATAAAAGAATTTATAAACATAGAGTAGAATTCTCCAGTATAGACTGTAAAGGACCAATGTTTGTTGGAAGCCCCAGGAGGGAAGAAAGGAATGAATTGTATGTTGAAGGGTTGTTTATGGTGAATCGAGACAGCTTCCCGGTTGCTCGTTTACAAACAGACAAATGTCCTGTTCAAGTAAAAGATTTTGATGTCTCTGAGGAAGGAAAGACAGTTGTGTGTGAAAAAGCCAATAATGGAAATGTTAAAATATTCGATGAAGACGGCCAGTTGCTATGTCACAGAAATGTTGCAAGTTTAGTTGGTGGTGTGTGTTTTACACAAGAATCACACATAATGGCCACGGTTCCTAAAAGGAAAGAAATATTTCAACTGAATGGAGAAGATTTGCAGACATCTCAAGTTTGGTCGAGTCTCATCCCTTATGGTGTAATATGGAGAAAAGTGGCGGGTATTTACTGGTGTGTACATAATGAATTGATTGAATGTCATTGCATAAAGATTGATGGGGACCAAGTGAACATTCTGGAATCTGTGTCGTTATTAAATCTTGATTCTTGTCTTCGTTTCCCTTCCATTACATCTGAAACGAACAAGGAAATATTCAGTAATGAATTAATTAATAAATTGGAATACAGAGGCGGAGATGGAGATGGAGGAGGAAGAAGAAGAGGTAAATCAGGTGAAATAATTGGTAAAGGTAGATTAAAGGTGAGATGTGGTAATTACATAGCGGAGATTAATAATTCAGGAATTGATGAAATATCAGTGAGGAGACTTCCATATAGGACAGCAATGGTCTCTTTTTCCATTCCTGCATTTGAGGAACCTGTTGATTATGATTTTAGGGACATTAGGGACCGGAACAGTAAACTAATTAAGTTAGATGAGAATGTGAGTGTGTTGATGTTTCGAGAAAGTGTCACATTAATCAGAACAACAACAACAACAGTGGACATACTTCAACATGAACAACAACAACGACCACCACTGGACATATGTCGGTGGACAGAGGAATGTTTCATTGTCGCCTTTGGGAGAGAAATGAGGGTCTTCAACAGGGATCTCCGTCGTTTAAAAACCATCAGAACTGAGAAATATTACAACAGGATTTATAAATACAACGACAATCAACTCGTGTGTGGTGGTCATTATATTAGAGACATAACTCAAGAAGAGAGACACAAGAAATACAAAAGAAAATGGAGAAACAACAAGTATTGCTATTATTGCAAAGACCCCGACATCTGTGACCCTTTTTATGTGGATGTGGTTGATATCAAAGATGGGAAATGTAAAGATGAAGTGTGTCGTGGGAAGATGTGGAGATGGGGAAGGATGGAGGGAGATGAAGGGGTGGAAGATGTGGGAGTCACATCTTTTGGTGATGTTTTTGTTGTGAGGAGGGAGTGGAAGATGAACAAGTCTGGAAGATTGGAAGATTTTTGTTTTGTGGAATGGTCCAGGGAAAAGTCTTTGGTGAGGAGGATAAGAATAGAAAGAGAAATATTTTATGGTCTGGAATTTTATGTTGTAAGACCTCGTCTGACCATAATTGGTGAATGTGTTTATATAACAGATTTAAGAAACAATATTTACGAAATACCTCGACATATTGAAGAGGAAACATCTGAAGATGATGAAATCCTGAGATTAAAAGATAATCCAAAATATTTACTCCTCAGTGAGGATTATAATGAAGTCTCTGAAGTTCTTGGTTTGGATGTTTCAGACAATTCTTTGATGGTTTTTGGAATTATTCCTGGACGTCAATCTTTTGCTTTCTTTTATTTTGACAAATAAATATTTCCAGAAATATTAAACTTCAATCTTCTTCTTCTTCTTCTTCTTCTTCTTCTTGTTGATGTAAATGGCTTCGCCCGGGAATCGAACCTGCATCGCATACATTGCATTCTACACACTAACTCTTATTGTTGTAACATTTCTCAACACTCTCTCTTTGTGTGTGAGTGTATATTTATATACAGTATATATACTTGTGTTTATATATATATACACACATATTTAGGAACGTATGTATAGAAATAAGGCTAGAAGTATGTATGTTTGTGTGTGTGTATATACGCATGTATATATATATATTATATATATATATACGCATGCATGTATGTATAGGAATGTCTGGTCGGAAACCAGAGACTTTCATAATCATTGATTCTCCATTAAAAGGCAGACGACCAACAACAACAACAGCAGACGACAACCGCCACCGCCTCCATCACCACCACCACCGCCACCTGCATCATCATCGTCATCATCATCACCACCGCCATCATCACCATCATCATCATCGTCATCATCATCATCATCGTCGTCATCAGTGTCGTGTGTGCGTGTGTGCAGTCTGCATCTGACTTTTTATAATGTTTAATAAGAATAGATTGTTGTTGTTGTTGTTGCAGTGAAATTCCAACTGCACACACGCACAAACATTGCCTTTCGTCCTCGTAGGGTTGTTGTTGTTGTTGCTGTTAGGGGTTCATACAAAAGAGAAGGACACTTTAAGAAGCATTCAGTAAAAGCTTTCCCATAGCTGGTCATTTTTTATGCTAGAAATAGAAACCACTTTATTTTTCATATAAATTTTGAAGGACAGATAAGAAGCATTCATAAATAAAATTGACCTGTATATGGTCTCATTTCATGCTAGAAAGAGCCACCTAAACCTTCACGTGAAAGTTGTGAGAAAGCAAATTCGGCATAGCTACAGATGTATACCCCACCGACTTTGTTTCCTCATAACTTGCAGAAAAATGGATATGTTTTGAAGGAAACTTTCAACAAATAATCGCTTAGATCCTATAGATTGAGTTTTTGTAAGGATTTGTTGGAAAAACATTTTCTGAAGGGTTGCGGAAAGGAGTTTCGCAAAATTCACACAACCAGACATTTTCCCTCCTCATAAATTTCAGGAAAATGGGTATTTTTGAATGAAATTTTATAGAAATAACTTTCAAACGATGTAGATTATGATTAAAAAGAAATTTGTTGGCAAAATGTTTTGTAAGAGGTCGAGGGAAAATGTGTGTGATTTAAGGGAGATTTGGCTGTTGTTTTTAGCACCCTGGGTATCAACATGAGTGAGGATACCTCTTTCCAAGTGCACATTACCAGGATGGCGACAAAGTGCAGACGACTGGCTGGATGGATCCTAAGAACATTCAGAACCAGAGATAAGGAAACCATGATGGTCCTCTGGCGGACATTCGTCCTCAGCTGCCTGGATTAGTGCTCACAGCTATGGTCACCCACCAGTGTGAAATTAACAGCGGGTCTTGAAGCAATCCAGAGAAGATTCACAAAGAAGATCGTCTCTTTGCAACAGCTCAGCAACTGAGAAAGGTTGGAACAGCTAAGACTCTACTCCCTGGAGAGAAGACGGGTGAGGTATGCAGTAATATACATTTGGAAGATCCTGGAAGGAATTGTGCGAAATTTTGGCATTGTAAGCTACACCAATGCTAGAACGGGACAACACTGCATAGTGCCAAAGATCCCAGCAATGCCATCATGCTTCAGGACCAGCTACTGCAATAGCCTGGGCTTCAGGGGCCCACAGTTTTTCAATATTCTCCGAAAGAGTCTGAGGAACTTGCACAAAGTGGATGTAGAGGTTTTTAAATCAAAGCTGGATCTCTTCCTGTCGAGAGTCCCAGATGAACCTACCTCACGGCAAGAGGTGCAAATGAGGATAAGTAACATCAAACTCCATTCTTCACCAAGTGCCACATATTAGAGGAGACTCTCAGTAATAACAGAGTAGCAAATGGCAGTGCTCCAGCATGGTCACAACTCTGAGCTGAAACTACAAAAAGAAAGAATATGCATGTATGTATGTATATATATATATATATATATGTATATATATATATATATATATATATATATATATATATATATATATATATATATATATATATATATATATATCCGTAAATATTAGAGAGCCAACTTTGAGTATGTTAACTCTATGTGCTAAAAATATATCCGCCGGTCAAGTCGCCTAATATAAATCCACATAGAAATAGCACCACATTCAATGCTATGAATTTAAGTTACAACAAATAATGGATTAATGTTATACATATGTTTCTTCATCAACAAGTTATGTAGATTTCACTTACATAATTGTCTATGATTCCTCAGTAACATTTGTCTATATAATTGATCAGACCATTACAAGCGACGACTCTCCGATGGTCTGACGAATTATATACTGGTTGTATTTACAAAATTCCCGCCGAAAGTAAATGCTAAGTGGAAGTGAATACCGCATGTAATAATGACTGCAGCATATCAAATCAATACATTTAATAATGAGGGTGAATAAAATTATAGATATTAATTTAATAATACCCCTATTTTAACACCAAGCGACCTAGCACAGAAAACTGGGGATACAAATTCATATTTATCCGTAAATACTGGCGGATCTATTTTTAGCACATAGAGTTAACATACTAAAAGTTGGCTCTCTAATATTTACGGATAAATATGAATTTGTATCCCCAGTTTTCTGTGCTAGGTCGCTTGGTGTTAAAATAGGGTATTATTAAATTAATATCTATAATTTTATTCACCCTCATTATTAAATATATATATATATATATATATATATATATATATATATATATATATATATTTGTACATATATATATATATTTGGATATATATATATACAAATATTAATTCGATTTAATGGGATTAATTGATATGCGGGTATTCTATTTCAGATAATACAAAAATAACCTAATGAAATACAATTTTTCAACTGGAAAGTTTCAAAAGGTTTGTGACTGATTTCCAACATTTTCGGTTCTCGTGTTTTCTTGACAAAGATTT
This sequence comes from Octopus sinensis, assembly GCF_006345805.1. NCBI lineage: Eukaryota > Metazoa > Mollusca > Cephalopoda > Octopoda > Octopodidae > Octopus > Octopus sinensis. The sequence continues at coordinate 28,507 of NW_021834217.1, forward strand.
ACACTACAGTGAAATGCAGGGTAAATATAATCTTCACAGCTATTAGTAAATGTGTATTAACCCATAATTTCTCAATCTGATAAGTGTGAGTGAGGAAAATTTCTAAGTGCAATTTTTCATTTCACAATTCTCAAAATATTTGCTGATTATTTCAAACATTTACAGTCCTCGTCTTTTCTGATAAATCGATACATGCCTCTTGACCTTACAAGGTCAGCAAGTCCTCAGTGTGCTGCCACTACCTCATACATCGGCACATGAGTGCCCTCACCTTCGCTGTCATTGTTGCACTCCGCCTTGCACCCAGGCAGCCACCACGCTTGCTCATACACTCATTCATGCTTGCCTGCTCCTCACCATCATATGCACCGCTGACAGCATCTCTGGTCATTCATCATTTTTCACATTCAGACTCCTCCTCACCTTCGCCTTGATGTCATGGCTATGACCTCATCTGCTGCCACAGCTGTGAAGACTACACCTCTGCCTTGCTTCTAGACCAACAATATCATCATTGTGTCCCCCAATGCATTCCCATGACCACCTCCATCAGTTGGCATGCTATGGAAGCTTGCAATCTGTTGCTGCCCTTCTGGCTGATTTCGTACTGGGGACACTGTTGCTCATGCTTATGCGCTCCATGATCAACCACCTGCTTCTCTTTCTTTCCTCCTCACTGACCCTCGACCTTGACTCAACATCCCCTCCATGATGGGCACCACCAGCGACCATTGTCAACACCTCACCACTTCCATATATGCTCACTGCTCCGGTTTTGTCGTTTTCTGTTGTTGAGGACCCGGTCAGGTTATGCTACTGATCTTGTGTTGCATTGCCACGGATGCAGCAGAAAGGCAAGAAGTAAAAAGAATATAAATGTGATATTATATCCCAGGATTCATGAAGCTTCCAGTCGTTGTGATACGTGCACCAGAAAATAAATAAAACAAGAAGAAAAAACACATTATTTATAATAATAATAATAATAATGAAATTATTGTATACAGTGCTCAGGTGCACCACAACTTGTCAAAAGTGCATATAAAGCATATGCAGTAATGTACAAATGTCTGGAAAGCGAACAATGTATGAGTCAGACACATGCTTGCCTGTGTATGGAGGGGAGAAAATCAGGTGTAGTGTTGGAGAATCTCTGGAAGCATGGAAGTTTTGAAGGATGCAGTGCTCCGACAATTAACAACTGATGTCGGCAGTTTGTTCCATGCTTAAGCAACTCTTAGCGTGAAAAAATGTTTCCGAAAGTCATGGGAGCTGTGCTGTTTTCTGACTTTGTAAACATGTCCACGGGTGTTAGACAGGTGGAGTTTGAAAAGGTGCTCAGAGTTATAAATACATTCACACAAATGAAAGAAAACAACAGTGTCCCAGTGCAGCACAACTGAAAAAATTCTTGCAGGAACAAATGGACTTCATAACAAGAGGTAAATGACACTGGATAGTTATTGCTGTTCGTAACAGTAAAGCAGATGCTAAAACTGTGGCTACTATTACTTGCACATCCCAAGGTTCTATAATAATAATAATAATAATAATAATAATTGTGTACAGTGCTCAGGTGCACTACAACTCATCTAAAGTGTATATATAATCAGGTGAAGTTTCGGCGGATTTCGGAAAGCATGAGGGCCTTAAAAGATGCAGTGTCATGGCAGTCAACAACTGACGCAGGCAGTTTATTCCATGCTTCAGCAACTCTGAGCGTGAAAAAATGTTTCCGAAAGTCATGGGAGCTGTATTGTTTTCTGACTTTGTCGGCATGTCCACGTGTGTTAGACACATGGAGATCAAAAAGGTGTTCAGTGTTGTTGTTGGTGAGGTGGTTGATAACTTTGTGGGTGTTTACCAAGTCCGTCGCCAACGCCGGAGCTTCAGTGAATCCATGCCCAGGGAAACAAGGCGCTCAGATATGGTAGGTGTCTGATGGAGGGTATGCGTTTGGTTGCACGTCTCTGGACAGATTCCAGGAGGTCAATGTTCTGTGCAAGATAGGTTCCAAACTGATGATGCGAATTCCAAGTGTGGTCGTACCATAGCTGTATACAGTTTTAAATAGATGGCTGGAGAGCGGCTAACAAAAGACCTGCTGAGTGATGCCAAGACACCCTCGGCCTTCCTGACAATCTTAGAGATATGCTTTGACCAACGCAAATCACTGCTGACAGTGATGCCTAGGTCACGCTCGCAAGAGGATTTCTTGATATCAGTGTTGTGGAGGGAGTATATGAACGCAGGGTTTTTTCCCCCAAAATGCATGGTGGTACACTTGTCCACAGCCAGTTTCAGTTGCCAGTCTGTGATCCATTGCTGCATTGTGTCTAGGTCTGATTGCAGGAAAGAGTTGTAGACATCAGGATCTGTCCTCTTGATTTCAAGGTACAGCTTGATGTCGTCTGCATATTTCAATACTGTGGCATTCTTTAAATTGGCATCTATGTCGTTAATGTATGCCACAAACAAGAGGGGACCAAGGACAGATCCCTGTGGTACACCCGATGACATCTCATATGGTGTAGAGTGCTGTCCTAGAACTGTGACTACCTCCTTTCGGCTTATGACTTAACTATTTATAGAGAAGACTGGTGACCAAAATAGGAGTTAGCAATGTATCAGCCCCAACAGGGACCAGACAAAAGTGGTGGCAATGGTGGAGGAGCACATAAAGGTTATAACCCTCAAGTCCACTCTCTAGCAGAATCATTCACCCATGACAGTGGTGAATAAATTAATTGGGTTTAAAAGACTGTGTTCATTGAGGAGAATCTTTTGGTGAAAACCTTGTTAAAAAGTATCAGCAAGGAGAAAAGTTGTGACTTTAAGTAATGAAATATGGTAAGTAACACCCAAGATTGACTTTGAATCAAAATATATCAACTAATATTGAAGAAAATTATACAACAGTTGTGTTCAAATGAATCATCAAAAAATATTAGCATCAAAAAAGTGGTGTATCTTTAACTGACAAAAAAAAAGGTGATTGTTTACACAAATGAAAATATTTTGGTCATTTTAAGATATTTAACATTATAAAAGTTGGTATCAGATGTAATAGTTCACGTAGCTTAATGGTACAGTATGCTTAACTGTTTTTTAAATGATAAGGTTTCTCTGTAGTGGCTTGGTATAAAGTTTTCTGTTTTCGTTTTCTAAGAGTATTTTATCGATCTTAGCTGTTTTCACTTCTCCACTGCATTCGAGATTTCTTTTCTACATTTTTCTAAAATTTTTCAGGAACAACTGAATAACAACATCAGGTTTAGTGAGAAAAATTACATCAGTATATCAAATTTAAACATTTTCACTCAATTTAAAAATGTTTTAAAAGTGAAAACCAGCCAAAAAAGAATTTCACTTGTTCCAGAAAAATTTTAGAGAAATGTTAAAGAGGTTTAAAGTTTGATTATTCTTAATCAGAAAACAGAATTTAGAAAACGATAAGTTGTAATAAGTTTTGAAATTTGAATAAGTTTAAATGAATCAAGTCAAGCGAAACACTGGAGAAGGAAAAATTATCCATAAATTTTTTTTGGAAAAATTACAGGAAAACAAACTGGTACAGGTGCATTTTATGTGGTAGCAGCAGCCAGAAGCCTGCAAGATGAAGAACACTCAGCTGGAGAGGGACGCAGGGGACACGCCTGTATGCAAGGACAACCATGCTTTAACTTGGTTTGACATGTCCTCTCATAAAATCAGGGTTCCAGTTCCTCTGCCAGAGTTCTCTTTCTGCTGGGTCAGCTCTTCTTTTGCCCCTCACTAATCCAACAGTGAATAGCATCTTGTGATTTTGGTTACTACAACTGCTTCCCTTACTTTGTGCAGTCCTTTACAAACAACAAACCAAATAACACACTCTCCAGCTTTAATAAAGGTGAAGGGTAAAGAGCCCCTTTGGTATTGCACCTAGAAAGTTGCCCTCTGGGGCACAAAGTCCAGGCAGAATGGTTTTATGTATATCAGCCTCTCCTCTCCATAG
>NW_021834217.1:35000-40598 GCF_006345805.1 Octopus sinensis
TGCCAGGTGTGCACTGAACACCTGTCGACAGTGGCAAATTCATTATAAAATATTGACCTTACTCGTTAATTTAATCACAAATCTTAACGGAAAACTTTTGTTAAGCTCCTGCTTGAAATTTGGTGGCACTGGGTGTGGCAGCACATCCAATACAATAATCACCATACGCCAGTGCGTATGTATGTATGTGTAAGTATATATCTATGTGTCTACGTCTGTGCTTCCAACCCCCCCCCCCACCAACACAGCTTAACAACCGGTGTCGGCATATTTATGTCCCCGTAACTTAACAGTTCGGCAAAAGTATAAGTAGTAGGCTTTAAGGAGTAAGTCCTGGTGCCAATTTGTTTGACTAAAAGACTTCAAGGCAGTGCCCCAGCATGGCCACAGTCTCACAACTAAAACAAATAAAAGAATAAACAATAGTCGCATTAGTTTAAGAAATGGGGGTCAGTGCCCTGACAGCGTCTCACTGCACCTGCCATCTGTTGGTGACTCCTTACAAGTCATGCAGCACTCGGGTGACAACCTTCCAAACGCATGGGTCTGTTTGGGAAGTTGTTGCTGTTGAGGGTTTTACAAAGTCAGAGTACAAATCCAGCCTCATCCTCTATTAATCAGCTTTTATGATAAGCAGAGGAAATGCTGGGTCTATGCTTTGACATGTCAGTCCCCACATGGCTCCAGAGCAATGTGAAATGAAGGGTTCTGTTCAGGGACATGCCACCTGAGTCGAGGATCGAACCCACAATCTCATGTCATGCATACAGCAGCCTAACCACCGAGCCATATCCTTTCCAACCCCATGGCTTCAGGTTCAATCCCGCTGCGCCGCACATTGGACCAGCCAAAGACTTGTGAGATGATTTGGTAGATGGAGACTGTAAGAAGCCCATCATATATATCTATGTAAATACATATTTATATATACACATAAATAGATATATATATATATATGTATATATATATTTACACGCATATAAATACATATATATATACACATAAATATCTATATACATGCATATAAATATATATATATATATAAATACATATATATATACACACACACACATATATATATATCTATACACACACATAAATATATATATATATACACACACATATAAATACATATATTTATATGTATGTCTATGGAACCTTTGGTAGGTGTCTTCTACTATAGCCTCAGGTCAACCAAAGCACACATGCATGCATACACACACATATACGACGGGCTTCTTTCAGTTTCCAATCTAATGCACTCAGAAGAGTCTGGTCGGCCCGAGGCCACAGTAGAAGTCACCTAGCCAAGGTGCTGCGCCATGGGTTTGAACCTAGAACTACATGGTTGGGGAGCAAAATTCTCACCACACGGCTACGCCTGGATATATATATCTATACACACACACTGACGAGAAATACAAGTTGACCTACTTTCAGCAGACTATGAAATTTCACATGACAGCCACACAATGTACATATATACACCACACATATACACACACATATATATATATACACCACACATATACACATATGCGGGGCGTGGGGGTAGTAATGACAATTCAGCTGGACTTTTTCCTCCTCTTCCTCCTACTCTCCATATATTCATACATAAACACAAATACATACATGCTTATATATATATACACACACACTCCTATATATACACAACACACACACACTTATACACATATACATACACATTTATGTACACATGCACACACACATCCATGATTCTATACACATACATGTTTACACACATACAAATATATGCACCTGTTTATACACACACCTACACATTCAGACAGACGCATGTATACATGTGCATATATATATATATATATATATGTATACACACACACTGTTGAGATTCAGATATATCCTTATATACAGAGGCACACATGTCTTTCACCTCCAGGTATATAGACAGAAGCCAGAAGGGATGTTTGGTTAAGAAGTTTGTGTGATTTGGGGTTCAAGTCCCGCTGTGAGGCATTCTGGCATAAATTTCACAGATATATCATTACGAAACAGCTGTTTTATCAGCAATAACTATAACAATTCTAAAATTATATAATTAAGATAAATCTATATTAATAAAAGAGAAATTCTGTCCATCTGGGACCCCTGTATCTTGGTCTATATGTGCTCTATATAGACATTTTATACCCTTTTTTCCAAGCTCTCGTTAGTTTAGGGCTGCGGGTCCAATTAGCCCTCTGCAGGAGCTAGTTTAAAAGTCCACATGGAGTGCAGCTTTTAACCTAGTAATTAATATAAACGAATTTAAATTAATTGAGTTTTATCCTTCGTTATTGAGTTAAACACCTTCCATCCTGCACCACCACCCCATAATTTTTGAAATTTCAGCTCCCATATCTCAGCCCCTAGTCACTGTGTGCCCTAAGTGTACTCCTTTTACCCCCAATTTCATCACTTCCCCCCTCTATTCACTTCTTTAGTACATCTTCCAACTGCATATATTTTGTCTTCATAGAGCTCATTTTAGGCCTAACTGCTATATATTGGATCGTCCCATAAAGAATGGGGTTTCTTTATACTTTTTTACTTTTCAAAATTGAGGCAAAGTTCTTTTTTAATCTGAAATATACTCTCTTTCATTTTCTACAAAGCTCTTCTGTCTATCTGGTAGACTTGCAAGGCCCCTCTTTCAAGGTTCATTTGTCCCTGATTAAAAATACTCTTCCAGTACGGTACTGCCCTTGTCTACAGAATTCATGTCTTTTCCATGCAAATATAATATATGTATATATATATAATATATATATATAATACTTTATTTTAAGCAGCAGAAATTCAACAAAATCTGTTACTCTGAGTTTCTCGTTGCCGTTCATCAGACAGTTCTTGCTAGAATGGAACATATATATTAATTCAATCTATACTCTTACAAACGCTACACCTTTAAAAAGAAATGGACTTGTTTGATTGGCCCTTTAGAAAAAACGGTCAATCTTCGAGGGATAACAAAAGGGTCAAAAATATATGTATATATATATAAAACTTATAAAAATATAAATCCGAGGAAAATACCGAGGAAAAAACCTGTTGCCGTTAATGAAGACAGTACAAATTAATGCATAGAAATTAAACCCGTTATAAATACTGCAATACATATTTTATTAAAATCCACATATATATATCAACATACACAAAGGATGCGCGTAAACGCCATACATACATATACAGACGTATGAATATGAATCTAAATTATACACATAAAAGCATGTGTACATATATTCACGCAAAACGTCTCGCACGCAAGCTAAAATTCATCTATGTAGCAATTCTCATATACTGAGCAAGGAGGGGGAACGAAAGAAAGGAAAGAGAGAAAAAGGAACGAAGGAGGGGTGGGGAAAAAAATTTGTAGCGATGTTATTTGGCATCTATAGAGGCCAGTATACATACACAAGTTTGAATCGATACATATACATACCGTCGTGTGTATGCGTGCTTAAGCACAAGCATACTTTCACTTACACATACACAGATACGTATGCTTACAAATACATATGCTTTGCTATACACAAACTTATATAAACATTCTAAATTTGACAACATTGCTTTTTATATAAAAAAACATTGGTTTTAAAAATTCGGTGCATTAATAAAAATATATACGAAAGACCTATAAAATAAAATATAACATCCTATTTTGGGTCATTTATAAATAATCAAGGTAATATAAATAATCAAGGTAATTTTATGCAATACAATAACATGAAAACAAAGTTTGTAGGTTTTTCCTAATATATATGTAGAAACAATAAGACTTTGCTATAGGTCCGTTGCAGCGCTCAAGAGTCAAAATCAAAATCAAAAAATCAAAATACAAAATATACTCTATCCATATGGTATATTATATTCGACATTTTTAAATTTAGCCTTGTGCCTACATAAGTTCATTAATTCACTTCTTTGATTCAAAGAAGTGAATTAATGAACTTATGTAGGCACAAGGCTAAATTTAAAATGTCGAATATAAATATACCATATGGATAGAGTATATATTTTGTATTTTGATTTTTTGATTTTGATTTTGACTCTTGAGCGCTGCAACGGACCTATAGCAAAGTCTTATTGTTTCTACATATATATTAGGAAAAACCTACAAACTTTGTTTTCATGTTATTGTATTGCATAAAATTACCTTGATTATTTATATTACCTTGATTATTTATAATGACCCAAAATAGGATGTTATATTTTATTTTATAGGTCTTTCGTATATATTTTTATTAATGCACCGAATTTTTTAAACCAATTTTTTTTATATAAAAAGCAATGTTGTCAAATTTAGAATGTTTATATAAGTTTGTGTATAGCAAAGCATATGTATTTGTAAGCATACGTATCTGTGTATGTGTAAGTGAAAGTATGCTTGTGCTTAAGCACGCATACACACGACGGTATGTATATGTATCGATTCAAACTTGTGTATGTATACTGGCCTCTATAGATGCCAAATAAATCGCTACAATTTTTTTCCCCACCCCTCCTTCGTTCCTTTTTCTCTCTTTCCCTTTCTTTCGTTCCCCCTCCTTGCTCAGTATATGAGAATTGCTACATAGATGAATTTTAGCTTGCGTGCGAGACGTTTTGCGTGAATATATGTACACATGCTTTTATGTGTATAATTTAGATTCATATTCATACGTCTGTATATGTATGTATGGCGTTTACGCGCATCCTTTTGTGTATGTTGATATATATATGTGGATTTTAATATAAATATGTATTGCAGTATTTATAACGGGTTTAATTTCTATGCATTAATTTGTACTGTCTTCATTAACGGCAACAGGTTTTTTCCTCGGTATTTTCCTCGGATTTTATAATTTTTATAAGTTTTTATATATATATACATATATTTTGACCTTTTGTTTATCCCTCGAAGATTGACCGTTTTTTCTAAAGGGCCAATCAAACAAGTCCATTTCTTTTTAAGGTGTAGCGTTTGTAAGAGTATAGATTGAATTAATATATATGTTCCATTCTAGCAAGAACTGTCTGATGAACGGCAACGAGAAACTCAGAGTAACAGATTTTGTTGAATTTTCTGCTGCTTAAAATAAAGCATATTACTCTACCACTGGTATTTGAGTACTCTTTTTTCCACCTTGTTTCACATTTATGTGTTACTCCGGTATATATATATATATATTATATATATATATATATATATATATATATATATATACAGAGAATTCACAAAATAAAAAAAGAGCACCACCTCGATGGGGTTTTAGTTGAGAAAATAAGACCCCAGGACTTATTCTATCATTCTCTTTTGCCAAACTGCTAAGTTACAGGGATGTAAACACCAGGGCTGTGGAGTCGGAGTCAGTAAAACTATACTGACTCCAATCCTGATTCACAATGTCTTTATTCCTTAATATAAACCAGTTGTAACCTATAGGCCGACTCAAGTACAAGCGTATGCATGTGCTTTATGAGATGTGTAGACCACAATCACTTGATTACATAAAGAAGAGTCAGAGTCAGAGGTGCCAATGGTAGAGGAGTCGGAATCGAAGGTTTTTGTTTTGATTCCACAGCTCTGATGCAAAA
>NW_021834218.1:0-10000 GCF_006345805.1 Octopus sinensis
GAGAGTGAGAAATATACAGAAATAATGAGAGACAAAGTGTGGTTGAGGCATAATGGGAAAGATATTAGACGGAAAAAAAAGACAGAGAGAATGAAAGAGTTCCATGGAGAGAAAGTCAGCATGTGACATGGCAAATAATATATAGAGACAAACAGAAAGAGTATTAGAGAGAGGGGACAGAGAAAGAAACAGTAAAAGGAATTGAGAGATTACGAGTGAGAGAGAGAGAGAGAGAGAGAGAGAGGACTTGGTTCGACTGGAAACCGAAACTCATACGAAGACCACCCTGGTGGAGGAGTCTATCAACCATTGCATATCCACAACTGTACAGCAAGCATTTATTTTGTCTACATGTCTATACCCAACATAAACATCAAAATAAATGAAGTTTATGCGGGTGAAAGGAGGGTGGAGGGTCTTTCTATACTCATTCTCTTTCAGAGAGAGAAGGCTTTTAATGCCTCTAGGACACAATGTACATATATACGTTTGCATGTGTATACATACATATATGTATGTGTGTATACATAAAATACATGCATATATATAGATGCATATAGTTATAAATATACATATATATACATATATATACACACACACACACATATATATATACCTACATATATATATATATACATATATATACATATATCGATATATATGTATATATATATATACTCTATATAATATATATATATATATATTATATATATCTATATATATATATATATATATATATATAGTACTCACATCTGAAGATAAATGCGCAAATATATACACAGGCGTGCGTGTGTATGATGTTTATGCATTTATATTTATTTTTTAGGTGAGAATAGTTTTGTAATAATAATAGAATAATTCTTATATAATAAAATAAAAATATGTTATTTGCTGAGAATAACTCCAGTAATATTCTCAAAAAAAAATAAATATTGATACTCACACACACATAGACACACACACATAGACACATATATATGTACGTAAGTATATATATATATACATGCACACACCCTATTTTACGTATTAAGTTCTGTTTCTCTTGGAACAAAACGTGTGTGTGTTTGTCTATGGGTATATGATATGTGTACACTGACGCACACAAGCACGTATATTCATGTCATCAGGTTACTATGAAATCACTCCACGAATATATTCATGTGTGTGTGCGTGTTTGTGTGTTTGTGTGTGCTTGTACGTGAGCTTGGGTATACACTACAAACACACACACACACATACACATATATATACGTGTGTATGTGTGTGTGTGTAAATGAAAGAATCGCAATATAAGACAATAAAAACATTCGGACAGAGAGATGATACAAAGGCGGACAAGAGAACGAGTCATTCACTGACGAGTCATTCACGGCCTTCTTTCCTCAGTCAAGCACCAGAATTCATAACTGTTTCGGACAGTTACGTACACACGCACGCACATATGTATAACTATCGATTTATCTATCTATCTATCTATCTATCTATCTATCTATCTATCTATCTATATATATATATATATATATATATATATATGTGTGTGTGTGTGTGTGTGTGTGTGTGTGTGTGTGTGTGTGTGTGTGTGTGTGTGTGGTGTGTGTGTGTGTGTCTGTGTGTGTATTTATATTTTATTTGCTTCAGTCATTAAACTGCCGCCCTCCTAGGGCACCACCTTGAAGAATTTTTAGTCGAATGGATCGAACTCCAGTGCCTTTTTCTTTTCTATCAGTCTCTTTACCGAACCGCTACATAATGGGGAAGTAAACACACTAACACTGGTTAGTAAGCAGTTTTGGGTTATAAACGTTGACACAAAGAAGCACACACCTCCACACCCGCACACACACACACACACACACACACACACACACACACCACACACATATATATATGACGGTTTTCAATTGTACAGGCGTTGCACTATCTTTTCTTTTCAGCTCATAATCTAGCTTAACTTAAACTTTTACCTGTTTTAATTTTACAGGCATTTATTTTATTTCACGAGTCCCATTTGAAAGAGTAGTTACATAATTTTCTTCTTGTAGACTGCCGCAATGAATGCATGTGATTATTGGAACGGTATTTAAATATATCAGCTTCTCTTTATGCATTGCATAGTATGTTTTATCATTGATTAAGTAGTTTAAGCTTAGAGGACAAATGTTAGCTTGGCATTATATTATTACACTTGTTTATGGTTGGGTTAGTGCTAGTATTTGTCACAGCTGTTAAGAGTCAAATCTTCGTGAAAAGTTGACAGAACTCAAAAAGGAGCGTTCAAAATTTTGTTGTTAAAAAAGACATAGTTTTAATGTTGTCGGAAATATTTCGCAAAGAAATTAAAGAATGATTTAAGTGTCCAGTAGCGGTAGTGGATTTGCTAAATCTAGATTTTCGCTTCTTTGAGCATCAGCAGCAGCAGCAAGTGTCCAATAACAACGGCGTGTTGAGATAAATGTACTTTCTACTGTTATAGAGAAACAGTGGTTTTCTTTAATATAACCAATGTAAAATAACACAATGTTATTTTGATTTAAATCCTGATTTGTCTCTAATAACGAATTTTAGCCGGCCTTCCGCCAATTTGCGACTGTGACGACTTGGTAATCACTATTTTCCTATATCAAAAAGAGCTAAATTTCAATGTATTTTTCTTTCTGCTTATCTATCTATCTATCTATCTATCTATCTATCTATCTATCTATCTATCTATCTATCTATCTATCTATCCATCCATCTATCCATCCATCTATCTATCTATCTATCTATCTATCTATCTATCTATCTATCTATCTATTATCTATCTATCTATCTATCTAGCTAGCTAGCTAGCTAGCTATCTACATATCTATCTTTCTTTCATTCACTGTCTGTATTTGAGCCTACCTTGCTCTCTCTTGCTCCCACACTCTCATTATATATATGTGTGTTGGTGGGGGTGTTACTCTTCATCTTTTACTAATCCTAAGACTGCTGCCATGCTGCAGCAGCGTCTTGAAGAGTACTTCATTAAAGGAATGGACTGTTTTAAAGCCTTGTACTTATTCTATCGATCTCTTTTAGTGAAATGCTGGATTACGTGAAACATACACACACTAATACCGGCTGTCAAGCTATGGTGGGATACAAAATCATACACAACTACACACACACACATGCATCCTCTCCACACACACATACATACATACATATGTATATATATTCAGTTCAAATTTACAGAAACAAAAGTACGAAAACCGGTGCAAGAACAACAAACAGCTGTATTAGTTTAACGATCGGGAAGTATGGAAAAGATATTACTTTTCGAACCTATGATCTTCGATAGAAAGAATTTAAGAGAAATGGAGAGAAAAATGTGCAGAGTTAAACAGTCCAAGATGACGAGATAACAGGATAATAAGAGGCTGAATGAAAGGGAGATATTAATAATAGTAATGATAATAACGTTAGTGGTGACCCCAACGAACTAAGGTGCGCAAGGTAGTGTGTGCATGTGAGAACGGTGTGTGTGAGTGTGTATGTGTGAATGGGGGCGAGTGTGTGTGTGCGTATCATCGTGTGCATATGTTTGAGGCTAACGTGTGTGTGTGTTGATGTATGCTTGTTCAGATGGTGTGCGCATGCGTGTATGGGTGTGCATGTGTGTATGTGTGTGACCAAATACTGCATTTGTATAGTGTAAGGTTGTGGGCGAAAGTTATCTGTTTCTATGTGCATTGTGTGTGTTTGTGCGTGTTGCGTAGTGTATATATTGTGTTCATGCATTATGTGTTTATGTAAGTCTGAGTGTATGCATGCTGGTGTGTTTTTACTGAGTCAAACAGTATGTGGGGCTGCTCGCATAGTAGTACGTGTGGTGACGCTATTGAAGATTGAGTGTGGGTGTGTGAATGTGTGGATACTGGTGTGTGGTGTGGTCCTGAGAATTGTTTGTGGAATCGGAAGGTGATTGTGGGTGTGTGAATTGAGTAATGAGTTATACAGTGTGTATGGATGTTTGTATAGTGGTGTGCGTGTGTGTTGTGAGGGTACCTAGGTAGACGGGATGCTTGTGTGTAGGTGAAGGGGTAGTCGTATGTGGGAATCCGTGTAGGGTTGGTGTCAAATGAAGAGAAGTAGTCAGTTGAGCTTATTGACGCAAAGGAACGAAGAGAGATTAATTCCTGTTCACGGCGAAGGTGGGAGTCAGGATGACCCCTGTGCAGTGACGGTCCGAACAGAGACAGATGTTGTAGCGAATGACAGGAGGAGAGGAGGTGTAGTGAGACTGGAGTATCATTGCCGATTCCGATGTCTCGGAGGTGCTCCGCGAGCCGATTAACCAAGCGACATCCTGTTTCACCAATGTACAGGGAAGGAGAGAGAGTGCAGGAGATGCAGTAAAAAACATTTCTTGTGGTGCAGGTAAAGGAGACGGTGACATGATAGAGACGGTAATGAGTGCCAGCTAGGATGGTGGGGCTGGAAATGTAGGAGCAAGTGTGATGGCGTGGGCGAGAGTAGGGGGGAGGGGGCCAAGCTGAGAGGCAAGGTTAATGAGGATACTATGGACCAGGATGCCACGCTCGTTTGAAGGATGGTAGGGGTAGGTTAAGGAAGATTGATGGATCGGACTGGAGTCGCCGCAAGCCTCAGAGAATGGTGCACTGGAGAAGTCGGGTGGAGGGTTTGCAGGTGAGGGGAAACAGGAGACGGGTAAGTGTGAGGCGGGTACAAGGAGAAAGAGCAAATGCATGGCCCCCAGATCATGCCCAGACAAGAGCAGTATGGATAATGGTGAGGGGAAATCCACGTAGAATGAAGTGGCGAGCTATGAGACTGGGTCTCAGTTTTATGGTCGTCATTGCAGAGCCTGATTAGACGGAGGAATTGGGTGTAGGGTATGGAGGGCTTGGTGTTGGTTAGAGTGGGAGAAGGAAAAGTTAAGGTCGGAGTGTAAGACAGTGTGTTTGTAGTGGATGGATAGGGTGAGAGCGGAGTGTTGTATGTTGACAGAAATGTGGAGAAATTCAAGAGAAGCATTAATGATAGTGCAGGAGAATTCGCGGGCAGGATGGAAGGATTGGACAAAGGAGAGGAAAGAGTCCAGATCTTTACGGGAGAATAAGGTCGCGCCGATACATCATCGATGTAACGAGTGTATAGCTCAGGAGGGGGACCAGTGAATTGTGAGAATATTTGGGCCTCAACATAGCCAACGAATAAGTTGGCATAGCTGGGACCTATTCTCGCTCCCATAGCCACTCCGAGAAGCAGTTGAGGGAGAGGACAAGTTCGGCCAAACGAAGAAGTGTGTAGGTGCCAGGATGAGTGTCTAGCTGAAGGTCAATGAAGTGTTTGAGAAGCAAGAAAGCCTTCGTTGTGCAGGAAGACCGTAAACGAAGATTTAATGTCGAGAGTGAACAGAAGTTGAGAGGGGCCACAGGGGAAGGAAAAAGAGTTAAACAAACGGAGAGCATGATTGGTGTCGTGAATGTGTGTGAGGAGGAAGTCACTAGGGAAGAGGGAAGGACGACATGGTCGAGGTATTTGGAGATCATTTCGGTGGTGTACTCGCAGCCGGAGACATAAGGGCGGCCATGGTTGTTGGGCTTGTAGATTTTGGTAAGTAAGTAAATAGTGGGGTACGGATAGGGAGGCTGGAGGTGGTGGGAGGAAGGAGAGGAATAACGAGGTCATAAATGTTGAAGGACATAGCCTGTTGGTAGTTAGGCGAGGGGTTAGAGGACAGACGGCAATTGAAGTGGACGGAAAGCTTTACCCCTGTGAAGGTCTGCGCGTCACACCACTGCAGCTCCACCTTTGTCGGCCGGTTTGATGAGGGTATCTTTGCGACGTCGAAGACATTGATGTGCCGAGAGTCCGGCCAGGGAGATATTGCAATATAAACATGACGAGTTTCTTTCAGTTTCCCTCTACCAAATCCACTGGCAAGTCTTTGGTCGCTCCGAGGCTATAATAGAAACCACTTACTCAAAGTGACACGCAGATCTATACATATCCGTATATATATATATATAATAATATATATATATAGATATATATATATATATATATACATATATATATATATATATATGTATGTATGTATGTGGTGTGTATGTAGTATGTAGTATGTATGTATATATATATAGAGAGAGAATTTAGATGGATGGATGGATAGATGGATAGATAGATAGATAGTAAGATATATAGATGATAGATAGATAGATAGATAGATAGACCGATAGATAGATAGATAAATAGATAGATAGATAGATAGATAGATAGATAGATAGATAGATGATAGCTAGATAGATAGATAAATAGATAGATAGATAGATAGATAGATAGATAGATAGATAGATATATAGATAGATAGATAGATAGATAGAGAGAGAGAGAGAGAGAGAGAGAGAGAGAGAGATGGATAGATAATGCTTTCGAGCTGCTGTGTGCAAAGGAAAGTGGAAGAGAGTAATCAATACCTAAAGAGCTAAAGTTTATTTATTCTTTTAATGGAAGCTGAATCGCTATCTTGACGCTACTCTAAGTTTCATGCTGAGTTAATCTCTAAGGGAAAATGATGTGGAAATTTAAACTGTAACATTTGTACTGATCACCTGATAAACTGATTTTGCTACTCTACTTTTGTATTTCATGAGCGTTTTTCTTTTATCTTTCGTTTTTCATCTTATTTCGGTTTTAATGCCCTTCGGTACTCTTTTTGGCTCTTCCTGCTGCTACTGCTGCTAGTGCTGTTGCTGCTGCTGCTGTTGCTGCTGCTGCTGTTGCTGCTGTTGCTGGTGATGCCGCAAACTAAAACTAGAACAGCAAAGAACCATGATAAATCGATGGCAAGAACAGCCCCTTCATGGTAAATACTGGACTAAATTAAATGCAAAAGAAATAGACAAAGAAAAATCCCAGCAATGGTTGGGAAGCTCAGGACTCAAAGCAGAGACAGAGGGATTTTTAATTGCAGCACAAGACCAAAGCCTCCCCACCAGAAATTACCAAAAACATGTAATGAAAAGAAATATAACAAGTAACTGCAGAATATGTGGAGATGGACAAGAAACAATAAATCATATTATATCTGGCTGCCCAGTCCTGGCTAAGAAGGAATATATTCACAGACATGACAGAGTTGGGACCTATATACACTGGAAGCTATGCCAACATTATGGAATAACAACAGAAAAAAGATGGTATAGGCACACACCAGAAAAGGTCACAGAAAACGAGAAAGCAACCATACTCTGGGATATGCCGATACACACAGATAGAGAAATTAAGGCCAACACACCAGATATAGTTGTCAGAGATCATGAAGAAAAAAAATGCTTTCTAATTGATGTATCAATACCAGCAGATGACAACGTATCTCTTACGAAATGGAGAAACTTTCAAAATACAAAGACCTGGAAATAGAGGTAACCAGAATGTGGAATCTAAAAACAGAAACAATTCCTATCATAGTAGGTGCCTTAAGCATGATAAAAAAATATTCAGACAAATACATAACAAAAACACATATAACATACAGAAAATTGCGCTACTAGGCACTGCACACATCCTACGCTGAATATTTTCCATACAATAACCATCAGAGCATCACAACAAATCACAGCACATACCCAAGGCACACAGAGCTGCGCTCGGTAGTGAAGTGAAAGCACGCTATAAAAATAAAACTACTGAATAATAATAATAATAATAATAATAATAATAATAATAATATAATAATAATAATAATAATAATAATAATAATAATAATTTACCTCAACAGACATGATAGAGCAGCACAATACATTCACTGGGAAATTTGCAAAGACTTGGACCAGCCCCATAATAAAGCCTGGCGGGAACACAAACCACCTCCAGTGCTTGAAAATGACCACATCTCACTTCTTTGGAACTGCACTTTTCAAACTGACAGAAAGATAGATGCAAATAGGCCAGGCATTATATTGAAGGACTTCAAACAAGAATCATGCCTACTTATTGATATGACTATCCAAATCGACATAAATGTATCGTTCATGACCTACCAAAAAACTGAGCAAGTATAAAGACCTTGAAACAGACATTGACAAAATGCAGAATCTCATGACTATACAATACTTGTCGTTCATGGCTGCCATAGGAATAAGAGCAAAGGGGGCTGATTGCTACTTAGCTCAGATACCACGAATTCCAAAAATTGGGGAAATTCAAAGAAAAATAGTGCTCATGAGAACTGCCCATATCTTATGTAAAATATTCTCTATGCAATCTCCCAAATATTTTAATCCCTAAACAGTGTCAAAATATTTTTAAATATACATAAAAGCAAACACCTTTTAATGTCATCTTAATACCAGACTATCATCTTCTAATCAAATTACTTTTATAACAAACTTCTAAGTTACTTATGTTTTGACAGACATTCTCTAGAACAATTCTCTGTGCAAAACCAGATATATGGCACCCTTGTCATAACACCAACTTGAAAATCTAACTTGTCGTCTATTGAGGTATGGGTGAGTCAGCTTGTACAAATACAAAGCAAAAGCCAAACATATAATAATAATAATAATAATAATAATAATAATAATAATAATAATAATAATAATAATAATAATAATGGTTTCAAATTTTGTCACAAGTGCAGCAGTTTGGAGATAAACTGATTTTATCGACCCCAGTGTTTAACTGGTACTTAACGGAATTTGAACTCAGAACGTAGCGATGGGCGAAATACCGCTAAGCATTTTGTCCAGTGCGCTAACGATTCTGCCAGCTCATCGCCTCAATAATAATAATAACAACAACAACAACAACAACAACAACAACAACAGCAGCAATAATAATAATAATAATAATAAATGATGATGATGATGATGATGATGATGATGATGATACGTTGACGACGCACAGAATGCACCACTCTTATAGCCAGATATACAACGACTTTACCTACGATAGAAAATGTGAATTACAAGATCCTTTGGGACTTCGCCTTAAACACTGACCATACTACTGAAGCAAGATGACCGAATACGATCATAGAGGTCAAAATAAACAAACCGTTACAGATCATAGATTTTACAATTTCGTATGATAGCAGAATCGATACCAAACAAATTAAAGACATTGCGAAATAGGATCTCGCTGAGGAAGCTGTAGATGTTCATGACTACAATTATTCCTGTGGTAATCTGTGCATTTGGCACAACACCAGAAATGCTGCCTAAAAGAGTGGAAAGAGATAGGAATGGAAACTTGCATTGTCGACATGCTGAAAATTACCATCTATTATACAGGAAGAATCTTAAAGACGATTCTTGAGATTTGGGGTTTGTTTTCACCAAACCTCAAGATACAGCACCTGCTAATTAAATCAGCATACACCAGCGTAATAACAACAACAACAGCAACTACAACACCAACTGAATAACAGCAATGACGACGATGACGTCAACAAAGATAAATCGTTTTTCTATGGGCACAGGGCCTGGAATTTTGGTGGGAGGTGGCTAGTCTATTACATCGATGCAAAAGCCTAAGATTGTTAGAATGATATATATGAATAACCTACAACACTGTTTATATCAATCAAAGGAAATCAACAATGCTGCCGATATACAATAGATAGGCATAAAATTCCACAGGACCTGAGGAAGCACACCAAGATGGAAGGATTTCTTAGATATCTCCATCGCATCAATTCTGCCCACAACCAGTTTTTGTTCTACTTAGAAAACCATACTCAGGTAAGTTCCATCCATACTCACTGTGTTAACCATTTTCATCTTAACACTGTAGAAGGACAGTACCACCCTCTGTTCTCTCGCTTTCTTTAAATTTCGTTAAGGAAACTGATGAGAGCTTACCTAGGTAGGAAAGTGCCTGTTTTTAAACCTTTCGGACGAGTCCGCTACACCAACTTCTTTCGTCAGTCACCATGAAAAGAAAAATGATTTACCTCCCTTTATTACCAACATCCCTGAACCAAAAATAAAACTTCTATCGTTCCACC
>NW_021834218.1:15000-20000 GCF_006345805.1 Octopus sinensis
GTTGCCTTTACATTCCGAGATGAAATAAGTACCAGTTGAGCACTGGCTCAATATAATTCAGTAGCTCCCCCAAAATTTCAGACCTTATGCCAAAATTAGAAAGCGATATTAAGGTCATGTGAGTGGTGGTGACGTTGGAAGGGGTGCCGGCGAGGTATGCGTATCGGTGATGGAAAAATAAAGAAAAGGAGAAAGAAGAAAAAAAACTAATAGTACGAGCAGTAGTAGTACCAGTTATAATATAAAGAAGGTTGTGTTGTGTTTGGTGTATCAGCTGGCACAGTATGTACCAAACTTTCTCCAACAATAAAATTTAATTTGTGACGACGACGGCACCGAAATAACATTGCTGGGGATTTCAATGAACAATTATACAACAAAACAAAGTGAAGAATAGGAATATGATATCATAAATAAGAAAAATAAATAATAATTTCTTTGTTGGCTACATGCGTACAATATAGAACGGGTAATATAAGTGAAATTAGAAAACGTATAAGATGTGCGTGTATATAGATATGTGCCTGAATCTATTATATGTATACTTACATACATACATACATACATACATGCATAATATATATAGTATATATATTATATATATATATATATATATATATAGAATAACAATAATAAACGGTGCATGGAGTATATATGTAAAGACATAATCAAAGATTATGTACGCAAACAAAATAAGAGTTACACGGCTATACAAAGGTGTTAGGCAGACACCTCGGTAGTTTCGGAACGCCGTATGTATCTCTCCAACATCTGGAGTTGTTGGTATAGTAAAAATCATCGTTGAATAGAGAATTTTCGCGCGTAACCGAAACATAAAATCCTCCATAGCCTCTGAACTGGAAACCTTCAACTGTTGATAGATTTTTGGCCTGATGTTAGTCAGCCATCTATTTTTACAGTTTTCCTAAGACTCTTCATTCAAGAGCAGCGCTGTGTTTGATTCGATCTATTTAGAGTCAGCATTATTCCAAATATACAAGGATTGCTTTTCCAAAATGCCGTAATATTCAGATGTGGAGGCGCAATGGCCCAGTGGTTAGGGCAGCGGACTCGTGGTCATAGGATCGTGGTTTCGATTCCCAGACCGGGCGTGTGAGTGTTTATTGAGCGAAAACAAACACCTAAAGCTCCACGAGGCTCCGGCAGGAGATGGTGTGATCCCTGCTGTACTCTTTCACCACAACTTTCTGTCACTCTTACTTCCTGTTTCTGTTGTACCTGTATTTCAAAGGGCCGGCCTTGTCACTCTCTGTGTCACGCTGAATATCCCCGAGAACTACATTAAGGGTACACGTGTCTGTGGAGTGCTCAGCCACTTACACGTTAATTTCACGAGCAGGCTGTTCCGTTGATTCGGATCAACCGGAACCCTCGTCGTTGTAACCGACGGAGTGCTTCCAATATTCAGATACACTGTTTGTGTGTACAGCACAGATCATCCAGCCGGGTGGCAGCATTTTGTCTAACGTAATTAAGTTTCCTATTTTCTTTCTCATTTTCCGTTTTTGTCTTCCTCGAGTCTTTCTTCCCATTTCTCTGCTGTTCGTTGTTTTGGCTTTACAATGCTGGCTGCACTGAGACGAGGATTCGTTTGTTTCCGCTTTGGAAAGCTGAGATGGACAGTACTTTGGAAAGGGCAGTAGCTATGATCTTCTTTCAGTTCTGTTCTTGTTGTTATTGCTACTATACTGATGTATACCGCCTTTTTGTAGTTTTTCTCTTAGGCTTTCAAGTGTCTCTTACTACCACATGTTTGCCAACGTCTGTTTCTAGACTTCACTACCCACTCAGTGGAATTCAACACTGATAAAGACTATCCTCTCCATTAGGATCATTAGGATCATTAGGATGTTGATTACCATACCGACTCCACCTGATTACATATCGTTGCATTTCATACTCACGTGCATTCCTCGCCCATCGTTGTCTCAAACTTAACAAAATGTTCCAAATATCAATATCATAAAAAATGTCTCCACCCGTAATCATTAATTCATTTTTCTCTGTATTTTGCGACAAAGCTTGCAGGAAGGTTTATGTTCAGCAAAACTATTTCTGTCCTTGTTGCGGTTTTTTTTTTTTTTTTTGGCTCTAAAGATCGACTGCACACTTCCATGTGGCTTGCCACTGCCGATGGATCATATATACTGACTGACATCAAATAGGGCTTCCCTCATATCGTCCTTCGGGATCATATAAAATAACTCGCGATATTTTGGGAAACAAAATTGCGCCTTTTCCTAAATACATTTTTCGAGTGAGGGTGCACTTACCTTCGTGGTATACCTTTCTCACTTTATTTGATATACCTCGATGTCCAAGATTTCATTTTTGATAAGAACTGTTTCCGTTGCTGCTGCTGGTGTCCCTGTTAACGTCGAATATGTTTGTGTAACCTCTTGTCAAATTGTGGCTGCGTTGAAATGTGCATTCATTCGTTTCCATTTTTACTTTCTTTTCGGACAATTTTCTTGGCTATTTCCAAAAATTTGAAACTTTACTTAAGAAAATATATTTACTTACAACTGAAATACTGTAGCAATATTTTCGTTTATGTGTAGTGGCATCGTAATGTGCCATAAAGTTATAATATATTTATGTCTCTCATTCATTTTTAATTTTCGCTTTAAATCTCTTCCAGCTCATTATAAAGCAGACACTTGACAGAAACGTTTGAACCCGCAGTAGAACCTTCATGGTATTGAACCTTCATGGTATTTGTTACCACACGTATCAAAATTTCATTAATACCCACTTTTCAACGTTTCGTCGCCGATAAACATACTAGGAACCTAGCACGACGGATTGCGGTACTGGTCGAGTGATGGGTAACATGTCACGGGATATCTGTTTCGACTATTTGTATTCTGAATGTAAAGCCTTCTACAACATCAGTGCCAGACTGCATTATCAAAGCTGGTGATCTTTCCTTTTGATAAATGTCGGTGATGATGTTGTGGGGACCCTGGCCTGCACATATAGGGGCCAGCCATATTCACCCATCGTAGATCATGTGCCTACAACTTCATTACACCTTATCAAAAATACTTCTATGTATTCAATTCACTGATAGAATTGTCTAAATCAGGGGTTGTCAAGCCTGATACATCATTGACCCCCTCCATGGAATCATTGGTTACTTATCGATTTATGTCAAGTAAATTTGTAAAATATAAACAAAATGTAATTAAATTTGGCCGTTTAATTTTTTTTTCTTTCAGTGTTCTTAAAGAAACTAAGATTATTTTTCTAATCGCAGTGAACCATTAGAGATATTCCTCCATTTACGCAGGTTCCATGGCCGTATTATGGTAGTTTTTTGTCACATAACAGGGAAAAAGACACTGTTTTATTGGCAAGTGATGGTATAAATCCAAATTTAAATACTCTTGCGAATGCTGCCGGTAAAATTTTAACAATCAGAGTTGCTATTAAGCGATTTAATTAAAGAAAAACAGAGTAATTTGAAAATTGTCTGACAACTGAAACCACTCAACTGCAAATGAGCAATAAATTATTACAAGTATTGAGTGTCTTCAACCACGATGCCTTCATAAAAAAACTATGCTCTTATGCTTAATAGACCAGCTGGCGTTTCTATGTTGCTAGGACAAGGACGTGATATCTGCTAACGTATTTCGAATTTCCTTATTTGTATTTCAGATGGACGTTTTCAGAGCAAATCTTTTACATGTTGACCAAAAAATTTTTAAAAATAAAAGAAAAAATGCAGTTCGCTAACAATTCAGTATCCTTACTATTCGAAATTCTTTCAGATGCTTCTCGGCACCTAGGATGGCTACAGAGGTAAGACCCACGGCTCAATATTGACGACTTTGTCGGAATAAACAACTCACTGATGCCATCTACATGAAAAACAATAATTAAGCTAGTTTCAAAATATTAGAAGCAATTAGGAATAGAAAGCTAATTAAAAGTATTTTAAAATAATTTGTACTATATACGAGTCATAGACAAATGTTTGTTTTTTGTTTTTTCCACGTCAGAGCTTCGGAAATATGTTGTGTATTTATCCAGTTCCACAAAAAGAATTCAAATTTTGCTAGATCAACTTTGACTTTTATCCCTGTAAAGACTATAAAATAATGTTGTTGGGTTTGAGCCTAAATTAGAATAAAATATATTATGAATCCATACGAATTTAAATCTCGCAAATACCAAATCATTTCTAGATCGATAAAATAAAGTCCAAGTCCAGTAGTGATAAAATAAAGTACTACTAAACAACTGAATTCTTATATCTGAGGAAGCCCCCCTTCCTAAAAATCTATGTCGGTCTTATGCTTAAATTAGAAATAATTATTGTATCAGCTTTCTGGATTATTATTTACATTGGACGGATGAGTCCTCATCTAGTTTGTTTTTACCACGACGTTTCGGCTGATTTACTGTTCAGCCTTCAATATGGTAACAAAGATGAGGACACATATTGGTCCAATGTAAATAATGTACAGAATTCCTCAACTCAAAAATATAGAACAGCCTTCTGGATATTTAATATCTTTATATGTCAAACAATATAATCTATGTGTTTTAACTTTTATCATTTGTTTCTTTCATTTGATAGCGACCATGCTGGAGTACCAGCTTAAAGAGCTTAGTCGAACAAATCGACCCCATTATTTATTTATTAATTAGTTTTGTCATCATTGTACTTATTTTATCGATCTCTTTTAACGAAACGCTACGTAAATAGACAACCACCAATTTCCAAGCGGCGGTAAGGGACAAATATAATAACACGCACAAACATACTTACATGGATGCATACATACATACATACATACATACATACGTACATACATACATACATACATACATACGTACATACATGCATACATACATGCATACATGCATACATACATACATTCATACATACATGCATACATACATACATACATGCATACAAACATACATACATACATGCATACATACATACATACATGCATACATACATA
>NW_021834218.1:25000-35000 GCF_006345805.1 Octopus sinensis
TTAATTGTCCTGTACTCTATTTTTTTCCTTTTTTTCAAAAAAATGTCCAGTTCCTTTCGTTTGTGTCTATGTTTCCGTTTCTCATTGTGTTCGACGTCCTTTTGGTGTCCTGTACTCATATATGCGTGTATATGTACATGTAGATGTAGGTACGTACATATACGTTTATATATATGCATATGTTTTATTTTATTTATTAATATATATATATATATTATATATATATATATTATATATAATATATGTATATATGTATATGTATGTATGTATATATTGTATTTTGGGATGGTCATTTTATTTATCATTTTTCTTTTTGCCAAATAAACACGCACACTGTATTTTTTCTTCACTCGTTTATTACTGTTATTTTTATTTTATTTTAACGCCTGTCTATATTCCGGAAATCTTTCGACCTCTTCAGTAGCACTTTTTGTGCGTGTGTGTGTTCTTTCTCCACTGACTCCATTCTTGCAAAGCAAATTGATATATATATATATATATCATCCGCAAGAACAATAACAATAACAACGACAGCAAAAATTCCTTCATATGTCGGTAACGAGTTATCGATAGGTTCTGAACGAGTACACCATATCTAACTCCAGTATGGATGCCACTAGAATCTGAAGGAGCACCACTCTGACACTCAACTTGACGAAGAAAGTGACCTCTTTTGCTTCTTTTCTCATCTGGGATGATCACTACTAGAATACCTTTAATATAAGTTCCGCTTAATCAAAAAGCTCAGCGTGAGCACGCAACAATAATAGTATCAACTATTGGGGCATGCTGGGAGACTGGACATTAGAGAGAGAATATTACATACCTCTAAGAAAAATCATGGTAATATGCATTTGTGATTATTTTAAAGTGGATACAGAGTGTCGGTTTTATCTGAAGAACGAAAATTCGAGTTTTCTAAAACTTATTATTCTGTAGAGAAAGAAAAGAAGAGGTTAATACCAAAGTTGAATGAAAGAAGAAACAGGTGAAAGATTAATGTGAGTCCGATAGACGTGGGAAATGGAAAGGAAAAGGCAGCGTGAGGAGTGAGAATGAGGGGCAATGAGGGAGGAAGTAAAGCGAGAAGGAGTGGCGGTAAAAGTTTGTAGTAAAAACCAATATTTTTTGCAGCTACTGCACGTTGCTCCTTGATGTATGTTTTTATTTTACTATTTCAGCACTCTGACCTCTCTCTCTCTCCTAACATCTCAGCTTAGACAATCGCACTCCGCTCTCTCTCTCTCTCTCTCTCTCTCTCTCTCCTCCCTCTCTCTCTCTTCTCTGCTTATTCATTTGGTTTACTAATCTCTATCACTTCTCAACGTTCATTACTGTCTTTATATTCACACGCCCATTTTCTCATTCTCCCCACCGAATTTTAGTGCACACTTGTTTTGTTTCGGCAAATGTCCTTTCGTCCATCGCCCTGTTCGTTCTGATCAACATTATCGCTGAGTCCACACATAATTTATTTGACCTGGGTCTCACCACATTTCTCTTATTTCAATTGACCTGGCTCTTGCCCTCACCTCCCTGTCAATTTGCATCCTCTCACACTTCTCCTCTTCCACACTGTTCACATTGTCCTTTCGCCACTCGCATAACACTTCTCTCTCTCTCTCTCTCTCTCTCTCTCTTCTCTCTCTCTCTTTCTCTTCCTATAGCTTCCACATAGTATTACTTTCTCACTCCTTCCTTTTCTTCACTCGCCTTTCTACAACCGTGTCATTAGCCTCTATATTCTTTCCCAAGAACAACAACAGTTGAATCATAGGCTATTTCGCTATCCAGAGCAAATCAACACGCCGTAATTTATATTTTTATACGAATTTCTATCAAACATATCTCAACAGCTACAGTGTATCTCAAACAAGTTTGAGGATGTATGACACAGTGGTTAGGGTATTCGGCTCACGATCGGATGGTCGTGTGTTCGATTCCCGGGTCAAGTTGTATCTGAAGTAAGACGTTTTATTTCTCGTTGTTTCAATCCAGTCACCTCGCAAGAATGAGATGTACCTGTATTCTAAAGAGCCACACTTGTTACATTCTCTTTCATGCTGCATCTCGCTGAGAACTACGTTAAGGGTATAAATGTCTGTGGAGTGCTCAGCCACTTCCTCGTTAATTTCATGAGCAGCCTGTTCCGTTGATCAGATCAACTTGAACCCTTGTCGTCGTAACCGACGGAGTTCCGGTTGATGCCATCATTTTAAAATCGATCCTGTTAGACTGGGCCAGTTACTACTTACGCAGACAATTAACTGCATCTTCTCTAAATGCAAAATATTGCTCTGAAAGAGGAGACATTTTTAATTTCGGAACATACATTTATGAGTACTTTCCTGCATGCTATGAATCGGAGATGAGTTGGAGCTATATAACACCAGCAAAATGAACTTTCAGTTATGTTACCTACAACTTAACAACAAGTATCCATATTTCATGTTATTTTTAAAAAGTATGAAATGTTACTTTATCATCTCCACCCAGCACACAACAACATCTGTGGACTAGTTTCCCAGGTTATTGCGCTTCAACACAGAGTAACCGCTTGGCTAGGCGGCGTTGCTGAAATCACGGTTCGAATATATAGATTTCAAAGTGACACATTTTACTGATCTATAAATAGAAATAATATTATTTCTAATGAATTCCCGGCACAAAAATATAAGGACACAGATAATGTGTAGTATCACCAGCTAGAAATAATGTTTCTTGATGCTAATAAACAGTAACAACGTCCCTTACAGAACGGCAATATTATGTTGGCAATTAAATTTTAGTTTAAAGAAATGTTACTATACGTCTCTCTCTCTCTCTCTCCCCTCTCTCTCACTCCCCCTCTCTCTTCCCTCTCTCTCTGAGAGATTTAGAAATAATACTATTTTTATTTATAGATCAGCAGCCGTGTGGCACTTTGAAATATATATATTCGAACCGTGAATTCAGCAATGCCGCCTAGCCAAGCAGGTACACTTGCCCAAGATGCCACGCAGTGGGACTGAACCCGGAACCATGTGGTTGGTTAGCAAGCTACTTACCACACAGCCACTCCTGCGCCTATATATATATATATATAGAAATAAATAGACAGAGTGAGAAAGAGATATAGAGATACAGATATATATAAACGCATACGTTCATGCATATATATGTGTGTGTACGTGAGCCTCTGTCTGTGTGCGCGTGCGCGTGTGTATGCGTTTTTATTAGTCCAAACAAGTTGAGGAATTAAAGAAATGAAGTTGAGAATGCACAGAGAATATACTAGATTATTGAATTAATTAGAATTGAATTAGATTTGTATAATGCCTGAATACACTTCACCGGTTTCACTTTAGATTTTCAACTCTGTAAAACGTATGGAGATGTGTTTCGAATTGCACCTATTGTGGCCATTGTTTCAAAAATAGTTTGGTTTTAAAGCAGGATATGGCTCAGAAAGCCACCCGTCAACTTTCGTACATCTACTACTACTACTACTACTACTACTAATAATAATAATAATAATAATAATAATAATAATACTAACGACTACTACGCCTGCTGCTGTTGCTACTACTACTGCTAATACTGCTGCTGCTGCTGCTACTACTACTACTACTACTACTACTACTACTAATACTAATACTAATACTACTACTGCTGCTAGTGCTGCTGCTGCTGCTACTACGACTCCTCCTCCTCCTACCACCACTACTACTACGACTACTACTACTACTACTATCGTTTTACACAGTCACTTCCTGAAACCCTATAAATGCTTTTTTTAAAAATAAATTAGTTATTTTTCGCATTTCCCTGTTCCCTTTTTCGTTGTTTACTCTGTTGTTGATTATAATCTCATTATTGCGCATTTTTCTGTTAGTATAGTGTGGGTTTTTTGTAGTGTTGGTACCATTGTTGTTGTTTTTCCATCGTTCTTATATGATTCTGTATTGTATCATTTCAATTTCCAGACTCCCAAAACTGTTTGACCTGTTAGCGGCAGCCATATCGCTTCCGGTTTAAGCTGTTAACGGTAGCCAGGTCACTTCCGGTTTGGTTCAATAATGCTTAAGCGGTTTGAATGGTTTACAAATTATCGTGATTATATTTCGTCTGTCTGTCTGTCAGCCACTGAGACGCTCTCCTCGTCCCCCTTCCCTGCCCCACCTCCTCCTTCCTCCATCCCTTTCCTCCTTTCGCTCTGTCATTCCTTCTCTCTTACCTCTCTCTGTCTGAGGCTGTGGATGTGTACTTGTGTGTGTGTATATGTGTGTGTGTTTGAGTAATATTATCTCTGTATGTATGCCTGTGTGTCTGTCTGTGTGTATTTCTGCTTCTCTTTCTCTTTCTATTTTCCTGTGTCGATCTGTGTCTTTCTCTGTATCTCTTACTACCTCTCACTGTCTTTACCTCTGTGTTTGTCTCTCTCCCTCTCTCATTCTGTGTTTTTATTTATCTCTCCTTCTCTCTCTCATTCTTTCTATCTATCTATCTATCTATCTATCTATCTATCTATCTATCTATCTATCTATCTATCTATCCATCCATCCATCCATCCATCCATCCATCCATCCATCCACCCACCCACCTACCTACCTATCTATCTATCTATCTATCTATCTATCTATCTATCTATCTATCTATCTATCTATCTATCTGTCTGTCTCTCTGTCTGTCTGTCTGTCTGTCTGCCTATCTGTCTGTCTGTCTGTCTGTCTGTCTATCTCTGTGTGGATCTGTGCCTTTCTCTGTATCTCCTACTTTTTCTCCATTTCTTTCTCTGTCTTTTCCTCTATGTTTGTCTCTCTCCCTCTCTCACTTTGTCTTTTTCTTTCTTTCTTTCTTTCTTTCTTTCTGTCTTTCTTTCTGTCTTTCTTTCTTTCTTTCTCTCTTTCATTCTCTCTCTCTATCTATCTATCCCTGTGTGGATCTGTGTATCTCTGTGTTTTCCTCTCTTTCTCTTTTCCTCGCTCCCACTCCCCCACTTTGACTTTACTCTTATGTATGTCTATCGATGTATACATCTCACTCAGTATCTCAATACGGCCGTATATGTATATTTTTCTGCTTCTGTGTGACTGTAACTCAATGCGTGTGTGTCTGAGTGTATATATGCATACACCAGTGTTTGTGAGTGTATGTGAATAATTGCATGTTTGCGATTGGCTACTTACACGCGCATGCGTATCTGAATGTGTAATCGTCTGCCAGTAATCTAACGTATATATTTGTGGAGGCCATTTTGTGTGTTCCCAAATATGTATGCAGTGAACAATGATTGCGTCAGGGAACTGTTACTCCATGTGCCTCTGTTTGTAAGTTTGTATGGGTATGTATATGTATATTTGCGTGCCCATACACATGTGTGCGTGTGTTGTGTCTATTAGTGTGAACTTGTGGACGTATGTATGTGAATGTCTGTGAATCCGATATGTATATGATTACGATTAAACGTGACATCTATGTATTGGGTTCTTGTTCATTCGTTTCTTTCCAATGTTATTTGAGTAGGCACAAAAATCATTTTGTATTGTAGCTTGATAATGTTTCCGTAGCTCTATTCTTTCTTTGAAACTTTCCTTTACCATTTATGAAATTTGAATATTATTTAAGTCTTTTCAGACATTGCGGTGAAGTGCAAGAAAAAAAATGTCTTTTTGTTTACTTGACACTTGATTTGCTTTGGAAATAAAGTTTCCAAAGCTTCCAAAGTGACTCGGGGTAATTGTGCTATGTACAGAAAAGTCACAATTATTGAAAGAATTGCATAAAAGACGCCATTACGGAAAGAACTGCACAAAAATATTTTCCCTTTTCATGAATGAAATATTCATCCTCATCATTTTTTCGAGTCCTAGTCGACATTTCAGTCTAATGAGTATCGTTTGAAGTGGTTCAACCACGACGACTCGTTCCAATTCTCTATGGAATTGACCCAGGAGTTGCGATGCTCTGATGATACTGCCGTTCGTCGCATCACTCAATGAGTAAGGTCCAAAAATTCGCAGCATACGACTATCTGCTCTGAATGAACAGAAACTTCAGTGTTCTTCAATCACCCTCCACCCCATTTGCTCGCTCGACAACACGTGGATAAAAATAGGTTTCTCTTTTCGCTGTTTCGCCACTGACGATGCAATTCATAGGAAGGATTGGTGAGTTCCGACAAGCAAGGAGATACCTAGAACAAAGCTACAGCTTGCATTTGGTGGGACTAAGTAAGACTAAATCACTATGAAATGCTTGGTCACAAAATCATTTTTTTTCCTGCTCTAGGTACAAGGCGCAAAATTTTGGGAGAGAGGACCAGTCGATTAGATTGACTCCAGTACGCAACTGGTACTTAATTTATCGACTCCGAAAGGATGACAGGCAAAGTCGACCTCGGCGGAATTTGAACTCAGAACGTAACGACAGACGAAATACCGCTCGCTAAACATTTCTTACCACACACGAACTTCTCCACTGGACTCTTTATCTACAATTTATCTACCCTTTATGGATTTTCGTTCGGATATTTACCCTCCGACTGCACCTCTCCTACATACGGATCACTGGGGACTCTACTCTTGAAGAGAAATCCTTGCAATACACCGCGACGTCAAAAAACCTTTGAACTTTACGTAAAACTGTTATTATTATTGTCATTACTTTATTTTTATATTTATTTCTATACTTTCTAAACTTTCCTGTATTTTTTGGTCTTTCCTTATGTCGTCTACCCTTCTGTCCGAGTCAGTATAGATCGTTAGCCACTACACACATTTTTTTCTCTCCTTGTTTTTTTCTGTGTCCCTCTCTGTAGAAGAGCGTACGCTCGAAACGTAAAAGATTTTTTACGTTGGAAAAAAGGTGTGTAGCGTGTGATCGGAACATTCACGATGACAGAGAAAGCTGTAATGGCGATACCTGATCGGAGGCCTACGAAGTGTTGCAAAATGTGTATGAGATGCTTACAAGTGTACGAATGTTTCAGGCGTTTCCAAGATGGAGGAAAAATGTCGATATTGATGAATGTTCTGGGAGATCCACAACCAGCAGAACTGGGAAACTTATCGCAGATGTGCGTGCAGCTGTGAGAAGAAATCGATGTATCACCATTCGTGAAGTATCAGAGGATGTGTAAATTAGTTATGGTTCAGTTCTGAACATAGTCACTGAAGATCTGGGTATGAGACGCGTGTCTGCCTCGTTTGAGCCAAAACTGCTTTTAGATGACCAAAAGGACACTCGGGTTCCAGCTGCACAAGATCTCTTTCATTGTATCGAGCATGATGAAACCTTTGAAAATTTTACTTAGGCCTCTGAGCAGGTATCGTCAAGCTTTTGGCAAACTTTGATGCAGATTCTCTGTTCAACATTCTCTGTCATGGCAAATGCGACTATCACACGCTACACACTTTCTTTCCAAGCAGTGCTGTAAACGCCAAAACCTAGTGTACATGAAAGGTAAAGTCGATCTTGAGGGTATTTAAACTCGGAACGTGAAGACAGACGAAATGCCGATAACCATTTTTCCCGGCGCGCGAACTAGAGTTCAAGGTAGATCTGTGACTAGCGGCGTCACACTTCGTGCTTTAGCTTCGTTACTATAGCAACATTATATTTATGCTGTGAATGGTTTTATGAATGTTCTGATTTCCGCAAGTTTATTGTTGCTGCAGTTATTGTTATTTTGCGTTTTATCGTTTCGGGTTGAGATATTTAGCAACAAGTCAACACTAGATTCCATTTAATTGATTAGTTACCTCCCTCCAAATTTTCAGTGCCAATATTTCAGGTCTTGTACCTCAAGGAATGTTGTTACTATTTTTATTATTATTATTATTATCATTATACTATTATTATTATTATTATTATTATTATTATTCTATGTTTGACTTTTGCTTTATATTTGTACAAGTTGGCTCCAAGTCTCACCCAGAGACCCAAGAGACAACAGGGTTGGAAGTTCATGTTGTTGTTATGCCTAGTGTGCCATATATTTGGGTGGGGATGTTTGTACTAATGAATGTCTAAAAAAAAAAGTGTTTTTTTTTTTTTTTTTTTTTTTAACAAAAATTATGGTTGTTTTAAACCTTGAGTTTACATAGAGAGTATTTTGCGTAGGATATGAGCAGTTCCCATGAGCCTATCTTTTGAACTTCTGCCATTTGGGGTTTTCTGGTATCTGAGTTAGGTAGCTATCAGCCCCTTTTGCTATCATTCCCAGGGCACCTATGACAACAGGTATTGTTTTAGTCTTCAGCTTCCACATTTTGCTGATTTCTATTTCAAGATCTTTATATTTGCTCAGTTTTTGGTAGGTCCTGACAGATACGTTTATATCGATGGGACAGTCATATCAATGAGGAGGCATGTTCTTTGTTTGAAGTCTTTCAATATGATGTCTGGCCTATTTGCATCTATCTTCCTGTCAGTTTGAATGGTGAAGTTCCAGAGGAGTGAGATGTGGTCATTTTCAAGCACTGGGGGTGGTTTGTGTTCCCACCAGTTTTTCTCATGGGGCAACTCCAGGTTTTTTACAGATTACCCAGTGAATATATTTTGCAGCTCTATCGTGCCTGTTGAGATACTCTGTAGGCGCTAGAAGACTGCACTTGGAGACCACATGGTCAATGTGGTTATTATTATTATTATTAATATATTATTATTATTATTATATTATATTATCATCATCATCATTTTATTATTATTATTATTATTATTGTATTATTATTTATTATTATTATTATATTATTATTATCATCATCATCATTATTATTATTATTATTATATTATTATTATTATTATTATTATTTTATTATTATTATTATATCATCATCATCATTATTTTATTATATTATTATTATTATTATTATTAATATTACTATTACTATTACTATTACTATTATTATTATTATTACTTTTTTTTTTCTTCTTTCAAATTTTCTTCTTCATTTCTTGCCGAGTGTCTTCCCGACTCCTAGGGCAAAGAAACTCATAGTGTATATTGGTAGGCCATTAAACCAAACTCAGTAGTTCGTTCATTTTTTTTTTTTTTTTTTTTTTAAAGTTAAATTAAAATACATGAGCAGCAACAGTTCTCACATCGACAATGCTCTTCTCAATACGTGTGATGTACAGTTAAGACAATCTTTGCACTTCTTGCAGGGATGGTAAGCCAGGGATCATTCTCATATAATTTTCGGTTCCCTTCTTGATCATTCCTAGTGCTCCTACGATCACTGGTATTGTAACCGCCTTGAGATGCCACATTTTCTCAATTTCAATGAGTAGGTCTTTATATTTTCTGAGCTTGTCAAACTCTTTCACTGAGATATTATGATCACAGGGGATGCTCATGTCGATCAATAAGCAAACTTTATTGTTTTGGTCTTTCACAACAATATCTAGTTTATTGGCCTTGATGGTTCGGTCTGTATGTACTGGAAAGTCCCACAGAATCGTTACATTTTCTCCTTCAGTTACAGCCTCAGGGTGGTGATTATACCACTTGTCGGCAGTTTTGATATTGTAATGCCGACTTATTAGCCAGTGGAGATATGGCCAACTCTGTCATGTCTTAATTTATACTCCACTGGTGCTAAACTTTACATCCAGAGATTAGGTGGTCCACTGTTTCAATCATGTCGTTGCGAATCGGCATTTTGGGTCTGCTCCATTTTCATCACATTGGCCTGGTAGTTCCGGGTTAATAGGCTTTGGTCTTGAGCAGCCAGGATGAACATTCGCTCTCTGCTTTTAGCCCTGAGCTCCGCGCCACTGATGGGTTTGCTTCTGGTCAACATCAGCTTGTTTGCTGCGGGTCACATATTTGCCGTGCAGAGGTTCTCCTCCCACCTATCAGCCAATTGCTCGTGCGCTTTTTTCATTGCATCATTTTCACCTTCTTTGCAACAATAGTTGCCGTACTTCCCTCGGGTTGTTCATTGGGGTATCCTGCACGAGATCAATAGCAAATTTTTTGCTTTCTTTGATGATAGAATGAAGCTTCTTTCGTCTC